>NC_040035.1:11788187-11850863 GCF_003713205.1 Coffea eugenioides | reverse complement strand
TCTAAAGCAAATTGCTAGAATTAGCATAATGCACAAAAGCATGTGTAATTGTTTGATTTGGTTGGTGTCCATCTTATACAAATTTTACTTAGATCTAACAAGGAAACTCATATATGATCAATTATTGTACCTGTGATAGAAAAATCATAATCTATGTCATATGCTAGAGCTGGAAACCAAAGATGCATCTCCCTAAATGATGAAGCATTTCAAAAGAAATAGTTTCTCTGGGAGCAGTAGCTTCAACTACTTGCTGTCAAGTTTTTTATTTGAAGAAGTTGAGAGAGATAACAAGCATTTGTTATCCGACTGTGTTGTGAAAATCTCAAATATATAAACATACGGTGGCAGAGGAAGGCACTAGGGGTCAACCGCCCAATAAGCTGTCAAAATTTGTTTCCATTCATGTTAAGTTTTGGAAGTCTTACAAAAATCCTCACTTTCCCTTATAATTTGGATAAAATTCCATTGCCCCCGTCCTCTTCTTCTAGTTTTCATCTTATAAAAAGTCTTAACTTATACACCTGATAAGATTCTTTATTTGGCACAACGTATTATTCTACATATTTTTACTTAGCATCTCATGTTAGCCTTTAAAATCTTTATTGTGTTAGCAAAAACTCTCTGAATAGTTAATTGCATTGCATATTTGAATTATTTATTTTACAACTCATCTACCACATATCCATTATTAAGTTCTTAGGTCTGCTGTGTTTTTCATATCATTTATAACTATTAAAACAGTCAATATTTGGGAATTGTCCTCATTGAAAGGCTTAGAGACATCAGATAGTGTATAGTCTTTTTTTTTAATATTTTTTTTAGTAACCCATACTCAAGATACTATGATAACCTTATGTCTAAAGATCACTTACAAAACCACCACTTTTTTTTTTTATCAATACCTGGTGTGCTCATATTATTATAAGGAATCAAAAATACATAGAGGGAGACAGCACCCCCAGCATGCCTGAGCAATTAACCAAACCTATCCTTTATAGCTACCCCTACGGAAACTAGGGCAACCCCACCTATCCAAAGTAACTTCTCCTCTAACCAAGCGGGGAAGATCAAGGAAGGAGTCATAAACTACCGACTCCCCCGAATCAGCTCCAAGCTTCGATAGTCTATCCGCAGGTTTATTCGCTTCTCGAAAGCAATGTGAGATCTCTTTGTAATGACGGCTATAACGCAGCAATTCTTGTACGTCCCGCTGCACAACCCATGGACACTTGACTCTTCCCTGAATAATCTGGACAAGGACCAACGAGTCAGACTCAAAGTGTACGTTAGCCAGTCCTCGAGCTATACCCAACCTCACCCCATGTAGTAGCGCTTTCACTTCCGCTTGTAAACAAGTCATCTCCCCAAAATAGCAGGAAAATGCTAATATGACCTGCCCATCCCTATCCCTAAGCAGACCTCCCCCTCCACTCCTCCCAGGGTTGCCCCTTGAGCATCCATCTGCATTTAACTTCACAACTGCTGGAGCTGGGCATCTCCATCTAACCGGCATCACATTCACCGACATTCTCAACCTGGCTACTGCCTCAAAGAAACGAGGCCACGAAGAACAAGGAATGTTAGTCTCTCGAAATTGCATGCCAAAGTACTCTTGAAGCTCAATGACAATACGCTCGCAAATGTGCTTCACTGTCAGTAACCTGCCTTAAAAAACAAACTTATTTCTCGCTTTCCATAAGTTCCAGCAAATCAAGGAGGGCAAAATTCGAAATAACAACCTAATATAAGGGCTCTTTCCAGCTTTCAACCACCAAGTAATCACCTTATGCCTTACCGTGAAGGCTTCACCAAACCCGCCAATCAACACTTCAAAGAAATCCCAGACCAGTCTGGCAACCTCACCAGTACAAAAAGTATGGTCAATAGTCTCCTGAGAAGGACACTGACAGCAAAAACAACAAGACGGGCCGGCCACACCAAATTTATGTAGTACACCCATCACCGACAGCCTCTCATTCATCAAACGTACCATAAAAAATGAAATTTTCAGTGGTAAGACCCGATGCCATAAACCCGAAAAGAGCCCAGAAATATTATCACCGTGTCTCACTACCTGATAAGCTGATGCTATAGAAAACTCCCCCGAGGTGCTTGGAGCCCACACCATTTTGTCCCCTTGATCCGATGATGGCGGAGCAGCCTCCAAGACCCTCTGCACATAGTGCATCGGCAAAACCTTAGACAGCCTCTGCACATCCCAACAACCTTGAACCACGAAATCTGCAACTGGTTGTTCTTGAAAATTTTCCACTTGTTGACAAAGCTGCTCTGAGCCCAACCAATTATCGTGCCAAAAACTTGAATTGCCACTACCCACTACCCACCTGACATACCTCTCTGCCACCACCTGACCGTCCAATAGCCTCCTCCAAGTAGCAGACTGTCCTGGGCACGCCTTTGAGTAACAAGGGTGCAAATTTGCGTTATACTTTAAATGCATGAACTCTGCCCATAATGATTGTCCCAGCCTGAACTTCCACCACAACTTCAGAGAGAAAGCATCCAAAACATGCCGTAACGACAGTAAACGCACACCTCCTTCTCCATAAGGCTTACACAGCTGGTCCCATTTGATCCAATGCAATCGTGGCCCATAATCTGATTCCACAAAAAGTCTGCAAAAATACTCTCCAACAGACTGAGTACCCCCTTCGGAGGGTTGGAAGCTGCAATAATATGTATAGGCATCGAAGAAAGCACACTCTGTAGCAAAACCAATTTGCTGCCATAAGATAATAACCTCCCTTTCCATGATACCACCCTACTCACCACGGAGGTACATAGAGATGAAAAATGACTCTTCTTTCGTCTACCAGAGTATAAAGGGCACCCAAGGTACTTTACTGGGAACGATTGTACATGAACTCCAGTGATTTGGGTAACAATGCGTCTTCGCACCCCCGAGAGACTAGCATGAGCCAAAAAACAGCTCTTAGAATGATTGACCTTCTGTCCTGATATCCTCTCATAATCCTGCAACACCTTCATAATAAGCTGTAACGACTTCTTCAATCCACTCAAAAAAATGATGACATCATCCGCATAGGATAGGTAACCACCGGACAACCTGGAGGGGTCTTAAAAGGCACGAAACCCCGCTGCACAACCAACGAATTTAGAAGTCTAGACAGCACCTCAACACTTATGACAAAGAGAGATGGTGAAAGCGAATCCCCTTGGCGAATGCCCCGACTGGATTTAAAAAAACCTTGGGGCGATCCATTAATAATAACTGAGGACCAAACATTCGAAACCAGCCTCCAAATCATATCTATCCAAACCTCACTAAACCCAAACCTCCTGAGCACTTGCAGCAGAAAGGGCCAAGATACCCTATCATACGCTTTGGCCATGTCGAGCTTTAAGACGATATTACCCCCTCGAATAGGCTTCCCAATATCCATTGGTATTCATGCAGAAGATAAATATTCCAAAGATCATAGGCTTAGAAGATGAATAGAAAATTGGTATTCATACAGAAGATGAAATGCAAAAAATGAAGTTGTAAAATTTGAAGCATGACTTATAGTCCAAAGTTTTTCACAAAATTCTAGTTTGAATTATGATGAGACATACTCATATGAAGTAGATATGATCACATTTAAATATCCAATGGGCCTAGTAGTAGTGCATGAGAAACTTGATAGGTATCTAATGTACATGGTCATCACTGTTTAATTTATATAAAACACTTGATAATGATATCTAAATGAGAATTCTTATAAGGATTCAAAATGTTTGAAGCATGTAAATTAGATTCTCAAGAAATTTAATCTACCAAATTGTAAAAGTCTTTATATGGGTTAAAACAATGTGGATATATGCAATATGATTGTCTTAGTGAATGCTTATTTTGTCTAAAATTTGTTTCAACATGTAAAGTAATTATAATTTTCTTACTTTTGCCCACCTAAAATTTGGATAGAATCCCATTAGCCCCTTTCTCGAGTGTTTGTCAAATAAAAAGACTTTGCTTATATGCCTTATAAGTTTTTTTTTCTTAGCATAGCATATGTTATTCTAAATATTTTTAGGGTTAGATGCATTAAATCCCCCTGAATTTTGTCCCAAATTGCATTTTACCTCCTTGAACTTTGTCTCCAATTGCTAATTATATACATTTTTTTAAAATTATGATAGGCATATAGCATTTTCTGATGCTATATAGTATGTTATGAATTTTCTAATAGTGAAAGTAATATGTAAAAAAAACTAAAACAAGAATGAAATGTTAAGTAAAAGAAAGGGTAAGTTTTTTATACACTATCAGTGTATAATTTTTTTTATACTGATAAGTTTAGATCATGCCACTTAATATAAATTCAAATTTAAAATTCAAATAATGCACATGTGATATATATCCATTACTGCTAGTGTAAAAATATTACTATATTATGAGTGTATAAAAAGTTAATCCTAAAAGAAAATTATAAAATTGTGATAAACATATCAATGGTATTACTAATATGAAATTCAAGGAAATAGTGACACTAGAGAAGTGAAAAAAAATAAAAAGGAAACCAAACTAGTGCAAAAGAGAAAGAAAACAAAGGAATGAAACAAAAAAAGAGAAAACAAAATAATATAGAAAGGGTATTTTGGTCCTAAAACATCAAACAAAGGGATAAAGTAACTATTTGGACATTAAACAGATATCGATATTTATTTCTGAGTTCTTCCTTTTCTTTGATATCATTTCTGGCAATTAAAGCTGTCAATATTTGGACATTGCCACAACCAAAATTTTTAGGGTATCAACCACCGAATAATTGTACTAAGCACGTAGCTATAATTGGAGACTTGATCAAGTTTTGCACAAAATGATAAAACTCAGCCATCCGAGTCTAAGAGTTGCAGGACTGGTAGAATTTAATGAATTCCTCCAACATTTGAAACTGCAAGAGCTTCTGTCACATGGAGTCAGGTTACACTTGGTGTAATGGTAGGAGAGGTTTCTATGCTACCTAATGAGAGATTGGAAAGACCATTTGTGAATGAATTTCGAAAATTTACCAATTATGAGGTCTTATCATGTAGAAGATATTGGCATAAGCAGTGCCTTGATGTCAACAATAAGCAGACTATGGACCATATTGAAAATGCCAAGTAGGGCTAATGCTATTACTCACGTGGTTTCTTGAAAATGCCAAGTAGAACTAAGAAATAAATATCGATATCTGTTTAATGTACAAATAGCTACTTTATCCCTTTGTTTGATGTTTTAGGACCAAAATACCCTTTCTATATTATTTTGTTTTCTCTTTTTTTGTTTCATTCCTTTGTTTTCTTTCTCTTTTGCACTAGTTTGGTTTCCTTTTTATTTTTTTCACTTCTCTAGTGTCACTATTTCCTTGAATTTCATATTAGTAATACCATTGATATGTTTATCACAATTTTATAATTTTCTTTTAGGATTAACTTTTTATACACTCATAATATAGTAATATTTTTACACTAGCAGTAATGGATATATATCACATGTGCATTATTTGAATTTTAAATTTGAATTTATATTAAGTGGCATGATCTAAACTTATCAGTATAAAAAAAATTATACACTGATAGTGTATAAAAAACTTACCCTTTCTTTTACTTAACATTTCATTCTTGTTTTTTACATATTTACTTACACTATTAGAAAATTCATAACATACTATATAGCATCAGAAAATACTATATGCCTATCATAATTTTAAAAAAATGTATATAATTAGCAATTGGAGACAAAGTTCAAGGAGGTAAAATGCAATTTGGGACAAAATTCAGGAGGATTTAATGCATCTAACCCTAAAAATATTTAGAATAACATATGCTATGCTAAGAAAAAAAAAACTTATAAGGCATATAAGCTAAGTCTTTTTATTAGACAAACACTCGAGAAAGGGGCTAATGGGATTCTATCCAAATTTTAGGTGGGCAAAAGTAAGAAATTTATAAAAACTCCACAAGTTGAAACAAATTTTAGACAAAATAAGCATTCACTAAGACAATCATATTGCCTATATCCACATTGTTTTAACCCATATAAAGACTTTTGCAATTTGGTAGATTAAATTTCTTGAGAATCTAATTTACATGCTTCAAACATTTTGAATCCTTATAAGAATTCTCATTTAGATATCATTATCAAGCGTTTTATATAAATTAAACAGTGATGACCATGTACATTAGATACCTATCAAGTTTCTCATGCACAACTACTAGGCCCATTGGATATTTAAATGTGATCATATCTACTTCAATGTTGGAGGACTTATCATGTTATTATTTAATTCATGCGAATCATTAGGAAATTATAGTTTTTGTTAAAAGTTAACTGTTATGAAATATATAGAATGTATGAGGACAATAATATATGAAATGCATGAGGGCACTTGTATAGAATGCATAAGGGTAAATTAGAAAATTGTATAAGGTTATTTTGCATTTGGATCAGGATAATTAGAAAATTGTAAAGTGAATCATTCCGAAAGAGTATTAATCATTGTTAACACAAAAAATAGGGGATCCCGAAAGTCAATTAAGCACTTGAACCATAGAACTTGACATTGTTAAAAATTAATCACCACATGTCACAGTAATATAACCCATTTTTTAAAGTTACTAAAGCCAACAATAGTTTATTAATTTTTTCCTCAATAATTGTGCATTTACAGAACACTTAACAATTTTATTTCATGTCAAGCCAACAATAATTTATTAATTGTTTTCTCAATAATTGTGCATTTACAGAACATTTAACAATTTTATTTCATGTCACAGTAATAAAAGCCATTTTTAAAGTCACTAAACCAACAATAATTTATCAATTATTTCCTAGGTAATTTTGCATTTCCAGAACACTTCAAAAGCAAATAATTAACCACAAAAAACCAACTTTCATAGGTTTCACTTTTTACACCACCAATTACGAATTCAGTCAACATGTCCGATAAATGCACCAAAACTATAGCAGCTATTAACAAACAAACAGATTAATTGATGAAAATAGCCCTGACATCCAATAACAATTACAGGTTAATCGCTTGACAAAAAAACACTGTTCATAGGGCAACTTTCCCTTTTATATTGTTAGATATGTATATCTCTATTACTCACTAAGTTCAATAAATACAGGCCTATTTCTTTTTCCATTAATATTAGATCATTAATCCACAGTAAAAGACATGCATTATTACATTATTTTTCAAATTTAGAGTACTTTAATTTTCAAATGTAAGAAATAATCTAATTAATGTTACATGTTTAAATAAATAATAAAAAAGATTAGTACACAACATTGCTTTTCAATTTACAACAATTTAGAGCCATTAGAAAAAATAAATATGCTAAAAATTTTATAATAATTATATATACACTAAACATGGATATATTAGTAAAATAACAAACTAATTATTCTTTTAAAAAGGAAATAGGCTCATAATCTAGCACATATAGAAGATGAAAGTAAGCTCATGTTTATAGAATATATATAGAATGAAAACTATAATAATAAAAATAAGGGAATTAAAATTTTTCCAATAAGTATATAGACTAAATATGGATATATAAACTAATATATATCCTTCTAATTGTACGTTTTAAAAAGCTATAGAATTAGAAACCATTTTTAGTTGAAACCTATGGCATCTTAACCGATTTTGCTTACTTATATGATGACAATGTTGGACTTGTTATTTTTTCCCCCTGACTCAATTTTCGGGAACTGTGCAGTCAGAAGATATATTGTTGAACATGCTAGACAACCACTGCATCCACTTATGTGTGCATTCTTTGCAAACAAATTTATTTCACTGTGCCAGTTGGAAACCAACAAAAGATTCAATTGACAAAAATAGCCTGAAAATCCATCAAGAATTTCAGGATAATCGCTTGACAAAATCGAACTATTCATTGACAACTCCCTCCTTTGTATTATTAGATTATATATAGTTAGATATAAGATTTTTCTATTCTATATTCTTGAAGCACAAGATAAGCATGCAAAATATAATGATGGACCCACTTCAAATTTTAAACATTACCATCTAACGCTAAATTCAGTCAGTAAACTTTAGCAAAAAAATTTTAAACTTTTGCAAACAATTAATATTTGGACTCATCTCTCATCATGTGCTCTAAAATGCACAAAATAAAAGATATATATATACACACATATATAAATGTGTATATATATGTATGCATACATATATATATATATGTACACACGAACACACACGGAGAGACTTTGCCTACATCTAGCTAGGCTTGAAAAAGACAGTAGGTGAAACTTGGTTTGTCATTTGGAGTGCCTATAGCAAAATGGAAAAGGAATCACAGCCCGAGCAGGCCAATGCACACACTTGGGTCAGGAACCCTTTGCATCCCTTACAAATCGATCTTTGTCCGTATGATTACAATTGCCGATTGACGAAAATAGCCTCCACATCCAACAATAATTGCAGCATAACTGCTTGACCAAAAATCACTATCCATAACCCAACTTTCCCTTTTATATAGTTAGATATAGTTAGATATTGTTGACAAAAGATTTTCTTCTTTATTTCTTGATTGAGCCATTTCGTTAATTCGTGGCCTTTCATTGCAGGAGAACGTGGAAAGCTTTTTTAACATACAAATATCAAGAAAAAGAAAAGCATATATGGACAGATACATATATACCAAAATATTTAGTTGATTAATTTGACTAGTCCAATACAAATAGAGCAAAAAAAAAAATTGACAAATATATAGACACATGAAATTTTGATTGAGACCTTTAATTTTTGGGTCTAGGGTTGTATTGGATACTGCTATGTCATATCTTAGTTCAGACCACTTATTACTATAAATGATACTTATTCCCAAAACATAATTAGTTGGTAGGAACATTGTCTGGTGCTCTTTATATTTCTAGTTTGATTCTCAAATGCTCCCATTTTCCCTAGCTCCCCCCTATAAGGTTGCAGTGTACTTTTGGACCAAAACTCAAAAAAAGAAAAAGACCTCTAACCCCTGAACTCTGCTATGCCACTTACCGATTTCAGTTTCAAAACATAGGTTAGAACCAGAACTAAACTAAAAGTAGACCAATGATTTGTCAAATTGGAACCATCTATTTTAAGAATGTATATATGTGTGAGTGTGTGCGTTTATATTAATTATAATATGTACGTCTGTAGACATACATGTACCAATTTAATGAGAAATTTGAGTCATTTTTTCCCATTCCATTTCAAGTCCAATAACAAAATTATTTATCTTTTGTTTTATTTAAAATGTTTAATAGATGTGAAGTATTTTCTCATTCAAGTCCATTATTTTCTTTTTCCAGTCAGCTAATAATTCAATAAATCCACGTATTCCTTATAATTAGCAAGTTGGAGTACGTGGATTAGGGTGGCTAACATTGCGATCGTGAACAATTCTCTTGACACATTCATCACCTCCATCTTTATGGCCCCAGTTAAGGCCTGCAATTCTAGCATCTTTTTGATGGTTGGTTGATTGCAATTGGCTCATTACAATCTTCTCGAGTCTGTCATTTGGGTTAGGATTGCCCTCATGTTGGGTGGTCTTAGACCAGGAGAAACCTACTCAAATAGTAATGGGGTAATTTCATAAACCTCCCTTGAGGTTTCTGACAATTTCACTCAGCTCCCCTTGGGTTTAAGAAATTAGACTTACCTCTCTTGATATAGTAAAATACCTATAGCGCCCTCCACTTAGTAGATAATTTTAAATTTAAGGCAATAAATTTGCAAAACCTAAAAAAAAAAAATCTATTTTTCTGTCTCGTCTATTTACTAGTTAATATAACCTCTTTTTTATTATCTTCAGTTTTGTGGATATTAGCAAATTGAAATTACAAAATCTACAAAAGGAGTAAATTAGGTGTCAAACTAGAAGGAAATGAAGAGACTCACAATAGTAGAAAAATAACTAATGAAATTGATGATTGAAATAGGAAGAAGAACTAAAGATATGAAATTTGTCATATTTTGTTTGTTGTTAAGAAAATTTTTTATAAAATGTCAATAATTACATAATGATTTCTTTCATTGGATTAGAAATTTTTTATTATAATTTTATTGTGGAGGTAGAATTTATTCTCTATTTTTGAGATATTAATATTTTTAAGACCATAGGAAAGTTATAATGGTGGTTTTAGGCCAAATTAACTTATATTGAAAAGGTATTTGAGCATTGATATTTAATTTGGGGGTATAAAATTGGTTGTCAATGGGTTTTGTGCGTGTTTTTTTTATCGCAGCAAGTATTGATACTGTATATGCAATTTGGGACCTTTGGATGATTACTTGATTTTAGAACTTATACTTGGATGGTTGTTAGGGATTTGGTTTGTTAATTTACATAAAATGTGAAAGAAAATGATTAAGTATACTGTATTTTTTTCTTAGTTTTCTACAAAAGGGCAATTAAGTTTTTTGAAAGAAAATCTAAATTCTTGGACCTACATTTTTGCTAAATAGTAAAAGTAGGGGAGGTATATGTAATTTTTAAAACTTGAGGGGAGCTCTTTGTAATTGTGAGAAACCTCAGGGGAGGTCTGTGAAATTATCCCAATAGTAATTGATACATGAGCCAATCCAGAAGAAGGGAAACACATTCTGCTTCCTAACAAGTTTCAAAGAAATTAAAGAAACCTTGAGAGCATTCAAGAAAAGTCGTAAATTCCAACCAAAGTGGTATTAAAATTGATGAAAACCAGCAAACAAATCCCTAACAATGCTTATTTATAGCCACAAAGCGTTTAAAACAGAAACGGATAGGAATAACAAGAAGAAAACGAGAATTGCTTAAGCAACAAAAAAAAAAAAAAAACTGGAGAGACTTGATAGCAAGTCAGATGCAAGTAGGTGGTCAACCCTAGTGCCATCTGTTTCAAATTCCGTTCTACTATTTCTAGTTTTGAAGAGCAAGGATGGGAAGAGAAATTATGAAATAGGAGAAAAATGCCTGCAATTTGTTTCTCTACTTTCTACGTTGTTTCTTTTTCATTTTTAAATGCATATTTATTGCTACTAATTTCATTTTTGGAGAGTATGTGGACTTCATTTTTTCCCCCTTTTTTATGAGTAATGAATTCCAGACTTATGGTCTGCAAGTCCTTCACAATTACAGTACCTTTTGCTAACTGAAATGCTTCGTGGCATTCCTTAATCATTCCATCAATGAAATTAGATCCAAATCTGGATACACAGTCAAGGAACAATTTATTATTGGGATTATTTCAGAAACCTCCCCTGAGGTTTCTGACTGTTTCACTGGCCTTCCTTCAGGTTTTCAAAATTGCACTGATCTCCTCTAAGGTTAATTATCTTGTAATATTTAAATCCAATCAATATTTAAAAAGTGATATTAGGAGAGAAAAGATAATATGATTTCATTATTATCCCTCATCTACTATATTATTTAATTAATTTGATGCCAACCCACACATTAAAGAAAAATACTAAAATTTGTTATTTATCGTTAGGAATCAAATCACATATAATATCAAAAAATAGCGTATCATTTTATATTTTTCAATTAATATAAAACCCAAATTATTCTTTTAAATTACATACCTATTGTCAAACATAGTCAGCAACAAACAATCAAAAAATTTGCAATCAAAATATTACAAGAACAAACTTTAACATCATAAATATTCTTATCAACATATTAAGGTTAGTTGCTGAGTTTTTATAGTATTAAAGTCTTCTCTTTATAATATTTCGATTACAAATTTTTTATTATTTGTTATTGATCATATTTGACAATGGATTTATAATTGAAAAGAGCAATTTAAATCTTATATAGAATGATATACTATTTTTGATGCCATATGTGATTTAATTTCTGATGATAAACAGTAAATTCTAGTATTTTCTTTAATATTTGGGCTGGTACTAGATTAATTAAATAATTTAGTAGATGAGGGACAATAATGGAATCATATTATCTTCTCTTGCCTAATATCACATTTTAAACTATTGGTTGGACCTAAATGTTATAAGATAATAAACCTTAAGGGAGGTTAGTGTAATTTACAAAATTTGAAGAAAGGCTAGTGAAATAGTCAGAAACCTTAGGGGAGGTTTCTGAAATTATCCCTTTATTATTTGCTCGAAATATCAAACCCCGACAAAGCATGGAGATGAATTAATTAGGACCATCAAATTGTCGGTAAACATGTGGATTGGCAGGTCAGGATTGCTGAGACGATAACTCATCAGCAGATTTTTTTTTCAGGAGGCAATAATTCATGAAACGTTTGCCCAGTTTTTGTTCCCTTTTTATACTTACAAAGGTTTTCTATCATATGCTTTAAAGGAACCAAACAAATACACCACAAAAGGTGAGGTCCACCATACCAAGTTCTGAATTATTTAGACTTTAGCCTGAAACATTTAAATTTTAGCAGATAATCCAACACTAGATACATTTCCTTTCCTGAGTCAATTTTTAGAAGAATCCAATTGATGAATTCTGAGAAATTTGGTATTTTCAACAATTCAAATAATAAATTTCGTTTTCTTGGCGGAAACTAGAGGCTCTTCTAATCAAAATATCTAAATGAGAGGTGGATACTAATCTGACAAATCCGAGGAAAAGCTATTCCATGGCATGCAAACCATTTTCCTCATTTTAGAATCTATAAGCATGGGCCTGTTTTGTATTTTAGTGTCAGACTTTTAGCTAACTACAAATAAGAGAAATAGTTTGGACCACATGTTCCAGTGAAAGACACGTTCTTGTTTGAATTATCCCAATCACTTCAAACCATTTGGATCACTCTCCTTAGAAATGAAAATAAGTTTATAGAATTGTTAAGAGTATTTTGTAAATGGATGATAAAACATGGCCGATTAGTACACTTAATTTACATTTAATTTATCTTTTGGATATAAACACACGTATTTACTTTTCCTTTCTACATTTAAACACCTTTTTTTATCCATTTTTTTAAAAGTAACCCCCAAAACACCAATTATATTCACTCTCTTAATTCTGATGATTAACTTTGCACTAAAATAGGTTGGTGAAGGTGTTTTCATGTAAACGAAGTATTACTATTCGGAAATGTGTAAGAAACTATATCTCATTCTCCTTTCTTCCCTAAAAACAAAAAATTGCAAGAATATTTTCTTGATACAATTTCCATCAACCTTTTTATTTACATATATCATGTAAGAAAGATGATAAAATGTATTTTTATGTGGGAGTGGGAGTGGGATTTATATATATGCTTCTTGATGCATGTTATTTGTCTCGTGGGAAAACTACAATAAGACCATTTTATTTAACTAATTGAGAAAATCATTTAATATTATCAAATTCTTGTAAATAATCTTCAATTATCACTGGGGTTGGCCTCGTGGTCAAGGAAGTGCACTTAGTTTTTTTTGCTGTCAAATTTAATGTTTGAATCTTGAATCTATAGTTGGGGGAAGGCGTGAACGGTTTAAAAAAAAAAAAAAAAAACTCCAATTTCCACTTTGACAAACTAGCAACCTAGGAAAACAACCATTTACACGCTATATAGTTCATGATTCTATCCAATCACGGACTTTATGTATGTATGTATGCATGCATGAATCCATGTAACTATGTATACTTTACACGATATATTGATTTGTTCTACTAGTAGACCTAATATCTTATTGCAAATAGAAATAAACATCGAATGAATTTTTCAGTTCTTGGGAGTTCCTTTTCAAGCATAAGTTTCATCGTGGTGGTTTTATTCAAGTTCAAAAAGACTTGATCGTTGCTTGGCTCCAAAAATTGGATGAGAAATTTTATTCACGACTCACTTTTATGCAGTACTCCATGTCATAATTTGTTACCAAAACCAAAAGTTCTTAAAAAGCTTCAAAAATCCCTATTGGTACTTTGATAGCTGTTAAAGTGAGGCATGAAAAGATAACAAATGCGATGATTCTGTGTGCTTAGTCCAAATCATAATGTGATCGCAAAGAAAAATTATAGAATCAAGAACCATACCATTAATCATACCATTGCGTGTGAACATCATTCTGCAATTAAGAATGATAAATGATTTAACGTTGATGACAGAAAACCATCCCAATGAATTGTACCATGTGGATAATGACGCTAAGCAAGTACGCAATGTTATATTAAGTAAATCTAGGAATTTACGTTGTACCCACGTATTCAATGGCACAGGAGCAAATATAAGAGAAAGTAGAAGAGAGAAGGTCAATCCACTTGTCATCAAGCTCCAATAAGGGACATCCTCAGTGTCACAAGATATTTTCCTAACTTTGTACTCAGCAGGAAAGTACTGCCAATTGTCTTAATTTTATATCATTAAGAAAGTACTACTGTCAATGAACCAACTACCACTAAACCATTGAGCTTCACTCAGCGGCCGCCACGAGGGACTTAAGTCCCTTCTTGGACTGTAAGTGGGGATTCAAACCTCATTTATAGCAAAAAAAAAAAAAAAAAGTTAAGAGTGGTGATAAAGCAGCTCCTTGATTTAGTTAGGTTTACATACCTACTAGTTCCTAATGCATAAGTTTCCTTAAACTCCCTTTTCCCTGTAGTTTAAGATATATTAGGTTAGTAGATAGTGAAGATTGATATCTCTTGACCTAGTTGGGTCATCCATAAGTTAGAGTAGGAGTAGGATTAGTATTAGTGGAGATGATGACATTGATAATATACTGCCAATGGTCTGCTTGACAAAAGAGTAGATGGTGACTAGTAGAACATGTTTTGTGCATTTTGGTTAAAAATTTACAGCAGTGGCCCGCTTGATAATACTGCCACTGGTTCCCTTGACAATAGAGTAGATGGTGACTATTAGAACATGTTTTTTTGCATTATGGTTAGAAATTTACAGCACATTATCTCCGTAGAATATAAACGATCCTGAGAAAGTAAAAATGGAGGTTGTCAAGTCTTACACTATTTGTTCAAACGTTTTTATTTATTTTTACCTGCATGTGCTCAGGCCATAAAAAAAATTAAAGATTATGATGAATTCTTTTGGCTATTAATTATTCTTTTCCCATTTTTGTTTAATGGTCTAGGGCATCTAATTGAAAAAACTGAATTTTAACTACAAAAAATCAGCACAAATTTTATAGTTTTTACACATGACGCCATTTTAATGTTAAGTAATTATTTAGCACTTCAACATTTTTTTCTTTGGAATTTGTCTGAAAGGGATCTTTATGTACTTTTATCAGTACAAACATTTCGTGATAAACATAGAAATTAATGTGATACGTAAAATGAAGGTGACGAACGCATACTTCATTTCTATGCAATTTCCAAGCAAAATAAAGAGTTCCACATTGAGTGTGTTAGAATAGTAGATTATTTGGAATAGTTTTTTTTGAAAAAAAAATTGTGTAAGATTTTTTTGATATGATTTATATGAGATAAAAAAAAAGTGATTGAAAAATATGTTGATATAAGCAAATAAATTTTGGTAAATAATTCACTGTATGATAAAAAAAATGAGAAAAATGTGCCGCTATAGAAATGAATAACAAGTACAGTAACATATTTATTTTTTACCAATAATACTTGCTTGAAGACACTCCATACGAGAATCAGGTGAAGAAAATTCTAGAAAAAGAATTCTTTTACTGATAATTTTTATATTTAATGATGAATTAGAAGACTTAATTGGAACTTCTATTCATCTAGTGCCTCATCATTTCTTTCGTGCATCTAGCGTCAAGATGGATAATATGATTTAAACTTTGTCAAACTTGGTATCTAAAAAGCTTAGATACATGCATTTTCTACGTAGTTCAGATTACAGCGTCAAGATGGATGATATGATTCGAACCATGTCAGACTTGGTATCTAAAAAGATTGGGTTAATTCCACTTTGTCCCCCCAAACTTTGGACGATTATCCACTTAAGTCCCTAAACTTCAAAATGGGACACTTAAGTCCCTAAACTTATAAATACCTCCCACTTAAGTCCCTGAACTTATAAAATGGGACACTTAAATCCCTAAACCCTTATAAAATGGGACACTTCGACCACCAACGGCATTCAGGATTTGTTAACAATTTTCCTTAAGTGGGAGGTATTTATAAGTTTAAGGACTTAAGTGTCCCATTTTGAAGTTTAGGGACTTAAGTGGATAATCGTCCAAAGTTTGGGGGGACAAAGTGGAATTAACCCAAAAAGATTGGATACATGCATTTTCTTGTAGTTCATATTACAATTCCTATAATTTAGAAAAATAGGAAATTCTTTTCTATAAAACTATCTAGTTGTCAACACAAGTTGACTCAATTGACAATGACGGGCAACTTTCTCATAAAAAATCATGTGTTCGAATTTCGCTCCCAATATGAGAGTTGTGTTGTTGGACGATCTGTAACAATCTTTGTAAATGACTTATAGTACTGAAAACATTCCCTGACCCGTAATAGTAATTAAAGCCAAATCCACTCAAACTTTTTATTGTCGAAAAAAAGATTAATAAAACTATTTAATTGCAGCGTGATTGTAATCAAAATCGAACCCATTCAAACTTTTCATCATATATAAAAAAAGATTAATAAAGCTATCTAGTTGCAGCAAGATCTATTTGGATGGAGAAGAAAGAGGCAAATAGGCAATTTGGTGTTGGAGGTTTAAATATAAAAGAAATTAATAAGCCAGCAGAATAATTAATGAAGACAAGAAGGCTCCATTACAGGAATGCTTCCAAGATTTCTACAATAGATGATGATGTCGTCTTTTTTTTGTCGCAACAGTAATATTTCTATAACCTAATATATACTAATTTAGGGAGAGAAGGAGCGATAAAAGTAGAAACTCCATCAAAAAAAGTTATTAAAAATAATCATTTATAATAATAAATTAGTAGAAGATAAAAGTTGAACCTTGACCTCCAATCCAAAGCTGGCCTGGTGGCAGATGATGATGTTGTCTGGACAGTGAGGACCCATAAATTTGATTAAAGAAGATGTTGTGCAGATTAAAGAAGATGTTGGGCAAGTGCAAGGTCGCCAGGTGGGTTGTCGGTTGTAACCGTCCCAAAACGTTGTAAAAAGTTCTTAACATATTGTAAATCATACATCTTTATGTAGCTATGAGACAGTAAATTTTTTTTCCAATGTCTCATCTAACTCTTTTTTTTTTTTTTTTGTCAACACAGGAGTGTCCTAACTTTTTATCAGACTGATCTCCCTGCGTCCATGCACCCCGTCCCCCAAAGATACACGAGACGATAGAAGAGCTAGAGTCGACCACACGACTTGGGGCCTAATGAGGTTATCCCATAGCTAGCCGATCTGAGCCCAAGGGGCAATGTCTCATCTAACTCGTTATACTATTTTTTATGTTAATTGACCGACTAAACTCTTAAAAGTGATTAGTTAGACCATTCTGCTAAATTGTTCAATTAAAATAGACGGAATTTGTTCAATATCTCATTTTTTTTTCATTACCGATTTCCCAATACAATATATTTCCTGAATGATTTCATCTTAGTTGCTTTTCTTTGTAGTTTTTCAAAATATAAATCCAATTTGTTACCAAAATACTTTTATTACTTTCTCAAAAGATTTATAAGTGCAAGGATCATTCGGGTTTATTATAAATGTTGCTAATAATTTTTTTTCCTTATTCCTCTTTACTTTTAAAAACATTATTCAAGAAAAGTGCACCAATGGTCACTAAAGTTTTTTATTGTCTCATTTAGTCAATAATAGTATTTTTCATCTATGGACTGACAAGAACACCTCTATAAATCGTGTACGGCTCATGTTGTGATATATTTTGATACAGCAGATAAATAGAATGAGCCAATTGATTATTTTTAAAAATTTAGTTGATCAATTAGCGCAAAAAATAGTACAATGAGTTAGATTTTGAAAAGGTTTGATGACGGTGATACACTTAACCTTATTAATTATTATTGTAAATTACTTTGTACAATATCCTCCGGCGGCGCAGGCGAGACAGCAATAGGTTATCTGCTATGAAACCCTCGGGTGCTTGTGTCCCCTTATTTTAATGGGCTATTGCACGTGAACCAAACTGCAGAGTGAAAAGTGATTTTCACTGCCTTGTCTTGTCTTGGATTATGATTTTTCGTAAAATAATTTTTATATTTTCTGTGAACAAATTTTTTAATTTATATATATCAAATTATTATAATATTTTTTTTATAAAAATTCTAAAAAATAGCAATCTAAATGATTCCCAAAAATAGAAAATCTAGGAAAATGGACTGCTTAAAAATGTTGACAATTCTACCCTTATGTTGTTGATAAATTGATATTCCTATGCTGTTGATAAATAATAATCTATTGACGAATAGAAGTCGAATTTAGTTTTAGTGGCTTTCTTTAAAAACAACACACAGTTAGGAGTGTTTATACTTAAAGAAAATGTTGAAAAATCGATAGATCCAATTTAGATTAGATAGTAGATGTAAGTCAAACAAAAATTGATAAAATTGATTGATATCCAAACTTTAAAGTTTGGTAAAACAGTTCTGGAATAGATATTCTAATTCGACTATTGAATTTCTAATTAAAATTTGATAAAACAGTTTGAGAATGGACATTAAAAGTAAAGTATTGAATTCTTGACAACTGAACTATCAAATTTTATATGTTGATATATATTGTGTATATTTTCTAATACATATTATGGATTAATTTATTAAATACATATTGTTGTAAGTTGCAACTTTTACTTCAATAGGATCAATTTGATTAAAGATAAACTTACAACAAAAGGAAGGAATTGTCAACATATTCAAGTAGTCTATTTTTCGTTTTTCAAATAAAATACTTGACACAAACACCAAATGGAATACAAATAACTTCTTTTTTTTTTCTAGATTTGGAGAGCATCTGGAATAACTATTCAATAGTAATCGCCGGTCAACCATACGGCAGTGAATCCGTTCCCAAGCCTTGTACACACCGCTCGTCACGCTATTGAATAGATCGGCAAATAGGACAATTTGTACATTAGTAATGGAAATTACATCAGTAGGAATATAAGCCAAAACATCTCTCGATGCATCTCTTTTTGGAAGACGGTTAAGTCTCCCTTTTAGAGGGGGGCAAAGTGTTATTAACCATTTTCAAAATTCAACTTTTAAGTTAAATCATTACTTTACTGTTTGAAATAGTTGCACTGATAATTATTCCTGTCCCTTTGGTTATGATAAATTCACAATAAACGTCCCCTAAGATTTCTGACAATTTCACTCGCCTCCCCTGACATTTGCAAAATAACACTAACCTATCCTATAGTGTCTTACTGGGGAAAAATTACCCATATACCCTATGATATTATGACTTATTGAAAATAACATCTGACAATTAAGTAATCAGGGCACTAATTAACTATTAGTAAGTAATTAGCAAAAATAACTATTGGAGATTTTTTTAATGATGAACAGTAACCTGCAGTTACAAAATGGTACCAATTGATGTACCAAATATTTGTTCACTCTAAAAAATTGATACACCAAATTGATACATCAAACAATAATTTGTCTGGATTTTTGTACTTTCAAAAATCTTCACAGTTGTTTTGCAATTACACTTGCAATATTTATTCTTTGTGTTAAAGGATGTGGGTGGATTTTATGATTTCCTCCTATAGATTGACACGGTCATAGTTTTTACACATATGCTTCACCTTCAGCTTGGCAAATCCCCACAAAATCATTATTTTTTCACATCAACTTTTGCTGCTTCAAGTGAAAGTGATATCCATCTTAATGTTTCTTGTTGCATTTTATATGCAAAATGGTAAAGACCTAAAAAAATATCCGTTGTAATCCAATGCATTAGCCGTTGGTTCAACTTTGCAGTGAAAGTTAGTTGCTACTAATTTTTTGTTCTTTGCTATTTGCTCTTACCTTCTCACATTTTTATTAATATATTTTTCATTTCTTTACAATACAACTTGTACATAAGCATAAAGAGCATTTGTGGAATAAAAATTTTATCTCTTTTCTCAAAATACTTTTCTAATGGTATTTTTTCTGATTTGGACTAATTTTGTCACCAAAATCTTAACCTTAGGAGAGGTTAGTGTAATTTTATAAATCTTAAGGGAGGTTAGTGCAATTATTGAAAACCTCAAGGGAGGTTTCTGAAATTATCCCTAAATTCAGAAATGAAAAGGACTATTGTGGGGGCCAAAGACCGAAGGTTTCCTTGCTGCATCTGTTCCTTTCCACGTAATGAAAAAGCACTTGGTTGAAGCTATGAAATTGCCAATCGCAGTGTGATCGTTTAGACTTGACAAAAGACTCAGTCATGGTAGCTTGGCTTCAAGTCAAGCCAAACAGAGCCGAGATTATTATCTTGGATTGGTCACGTGGTTGATAAATGGTGTCAGTAGCACATTGGATATTTTAATTTGTTCAGCTAAGGTTGGTCCCACTCCACTTGGTGAACAACCTATGGCTGTTTTCTGCGATCTCTCGTGAAAGCGATGGTGGCTTTTTCGGTTTGCTCCAATTTTGGTGCTAAAAAAAACGTACTTTCTTATTAAAAGTGTTATATTTTTTTTATTGTTCAAAAGATTTATCATGTTTAATATTTTTAATTATTTTATACTCTGAAACTTTCTTTATATTTTTCATTAATGATGCATAAAAATAAATATGATGGGATTGTTTTCTACTCTTTATTTTGACCAGCAAATTATTAAGGGTAAAAGTGAAACAAATTTTTTTTTTGATGGAATATACTATGCATAAAAAGTACTTCATCCGTCCCATTGAAAATGCCATACTTTCATTTTTTATTATTCCAAAATATTTGTCATGTTTGACATTTATAATTATTTTATACTCTAAAACTTCCCTTACGCCCTTCATTAATGATGCATAAAGACAAATGTGATGGGATTACTAACTACTTCATACTTTTTATTTTGACCAGCACATGATTAAGGGCAAAAGTGAAACAAAAGAAATTTTTTTTGATAGTGTGTACTATGTATAAAAAGTAAATAATCCCCAAACATGACTAAATTTATGGGACGGAGGGAGTACGTATCTCCGAACATGATTAAATATATGGGATGAAGGGAATATTAATTAGAATCAACAAAAGTTAGTACTATTAGATAGATTCTCCATTAAAACTTGTTTTTGCTTGTTGAAAATTCTGAAGTTTAGAAAGAAAAGCAATTGGAACATCGTCTTCACTAAACTAATTTTTCAAAATCAATATCTAAAACAATGTGAAATAATTAAATGAAAATACCATGATAATTGACTTTTTATTCAGTCCAAAAAACAAACAAGAAGTAAAAAAAAAAAAAGTAGGTGAAGGTTTCCAAGCTCCAACCATCAATCAACGAGTTCACTATTTGGTAATTGTCGTGACTCCAAGAATTAAATAGGCAAACAAATCCACTGCAAATCTCCCATTCCCCTCCCTTTGCTCTATTTATACTACTCTTTCTCAACAATTCTCACACACCTAGCCATAGTCCTAGCTCAAGCAATCTTACCCAAAAAAAAAAAGCAAAAAATAGGTTCCTTTGATCATTTTGCTAGATAGATACTCATTCTTGACAAAATGTTGAAGCCTCATGTCTTGCATAGCTCACAAACTACACGAACCCTACTTCCATGGAAGAAACCATTTGTATCAGGTGATGGCAATGTTTCTTTCCCAAATTTTCACAAACCACCCGTGTTGGGAAAGGCCAAAAAGAACGTCCCAGTTCGCCATGCTGCTAGCAGCATTAAGGCCATAGTCACCGACACTGATAAAATTACTAGAGTTAAAGCAGTTGTCACTGTGCAACCAACGGTGGGAGGAATTCTTACACATTTAGGGTTGAGCAGAGGACTTGATGATATAACCGATGTGTTCGGAAAAACCCTCCTACTGGAGTTTGTTCCGGCAGAACTTGACCCCAGTAAGTGATCAATGGTTATTGCTATCTCAGTAGTATAATTTCAAACTTGATTTTCAAAAAAAAAAAAAAAACTTTTAGCTTAATTTCTTCTGGAAGAATTCTATTTTTATCACAGAGGTGCGACCTACAGTTTGATTTTCGCTTATGCGAGGAGCTGTCAACACCAGAAACAGTAGAACGCGTTTGGAAAATTTGAAACACCATTTTTCAATTGTCAACTGAAGTGTGTGTTTATTACAGGACACCTTTTTCTATTTTGTGCCCTATGCATACAAAATAGAAGAGACGGATCCGCTATAAAATTCAAATATTATTATTATCCATTCACTGAATTTTGTAAACTTTTTGCCTATATTTTTAAAACTTTTACGGGCAATTATACACCAGTCTCAGCTCTTATCATCAGTATTTTGAGAATTAGATTGGACCGTCCGATTTAACCAGTCAAACCAAACTAATCATACCTCCAGTTTGGCTCAATAGTTAACCCAAAAATTAAGGTAAACTGGTCAAATTTGATCAAGAATCGGTTGGAATGGTAAAAATCGTGGAGATTCAGCTGGAATTTACTAAACTTTTTCTAAAAAATATATCAATTGTATTCAAATTTATAATACTAAAATAAATAAAAAATGATCTAGTTCATTTTTGAACTACTAAATATTTGAACTACTGCAAAACCAAAAACTCATCCAGTTCATTCTTCAATTCGAGTTTAAAATTGTTTATCATGTGTCCATAAGCCACATAATAAAAGAAACTTCATTTAAAAAAGGTTTTATGCTACTAATTTTCTAAAAAAAAATTAGTGAAAAAAATCCTAATTACAAACAAAAGGGGTATATCCAAAAGTTCTGATCGGGCAAAAGGGTACATTTTTATCTCAGTACAGCATTCTTTAAATTTTTATTGTCGCGAGCAGAAAAGGCATAGCACTACTAAAGATAATAGGTTCCCTTGTGTGGTTGCAAATTCCTGCTTTCTAATCTGCCTAACCAGGAGTATCTCAAAGATTCTATGTTGCAGAGGAGTTCTTGCAAGTTGCAACGTGCCGCCAAATAGTTCCATAATACTCAATAAGTTTGACTTGTCATATATTCGATCAGTTTTGAACAGAGACTTTTGCATCTCTCCCCTAAGTTTTCATTGATCTGTTAAACTTTTCCATAATACTCAAGGTGCTTCGTCGTTTTAACTTAGATGAATAAGAAAGATTTGGAAAGGGATTAAGCTTTTCCCTTCAGAATAACTTTTCGTTGGCTATTCCTCCTTAATTAATCAGATTATTAGAGCCTACAAGAAAATTTTCCAAATTTATTAAGTTCTTGAGAAAGTATTATACAAAGCTGCATGGATCTCTTGTATGCTGCCAAAATGCTACTAGTAAAATTACTTAAAAAAGTTTATATCTATTAACCCTTTAATAAGGTCAATTCATATTTATTGTGTCCATTTTTTGAAACTTTTTGCTTATAATTTTGTTTAGTTGATCATGCTAAAGTTTTTCTTTCTCTTTTTGAAGAGACCGGACTTGAAAAGCCGACTGTCAAGGCTTATGCACACAAGACGAATCTGCTTGGGGAAACGACAGAGTATGAGTGTGATTTCGAATTATATCATGGTTTTGGGACGATAGGAGCAATATTGGTGGAAAATGAGCACCACAAGGAGATGTTTTTAAATAAAATAGTCATAGATGGCTTTGATGATGGACCTGTAAATTTCACTTGTAATTCTTGGGTTCCTGCCAAAAATGACACTGATGAGAAGAGAATTTTCTTCACCAGCAAGGTCAGTATAATTGACTTATGCAATTCCTTCTTACTTTTCTTCTACCTCATATGCATTAAAAAAGACTGCAAAGAAAGCACAGTAGTAGAAATTAAAATCCATATTTTTTTCTTTTTCCCTTGTCCATTCTCACTCCTGCCCTGCTAAAAGATCTAAGTCAAAAAAGAAAAAAAAAAGGTGAATTTGCACATAAGAAGGATCATATGCTTTTGGCTTTGAGATCTGCTAAATCCTTATTCTTAGAGTTATACTCATCATTTTTATTTTCCGATTAGATCCATTGTTTTCCATGTAAGTATAAACTTTTGAAAAAAAAAAAAAAAGAATCTACTTTTTAAGAGTCCACATTTGGAGATGGAAGATATTTCACAAAATTTGTAGGGTTCAATTATATAGACCAACTAAAAGTTTTAAACTTTTCTATTTAAAGCCTACGTGTTATTCTTCTTGTCGTCCATAGTCCAAACCCATGGGACGCAATCTTAGGAATCTTAGTTTCTCCAATAATTGTCCTATGGTAAACTTTATTTGAAACAATTTAGCTTGAATTTATATGTCTATATATTCTGTCTTTTGAGCGTTTAAAGGAGCAAAGTTAGAAGGTCCCTTTACGATAAGGTAGAAGTGTTAAGGGATGATTAAAAATTTTGAATAGTTTGAAGAGTTACTTAGTTTAGCACGATTATGAAGATTACGTCTGGACCACTACAATGTATGTAAGTTTAAAAATTATTCTGTTGTTTAGAACTAAAAATTGATGTTACTTATTTTGTTAATCATCTAAAAGATTACTAGCAAATGACAGACATGAAAGAAATATCAAGTTTTTTTTTTTTTTTTTTTGCATTATCAAACTCAATTATGATGATGATGCACAAATACCTCTAAACCACAACTGTTTCTTTTTTTTTTTTTTTTTTTTGTCGCAACGATAGGATTCTTATAACCTAAACTAGCCTATTCTAGGGGGGAGGGGAAGGGACTCGATGTGGAGTAGAAACTCTATCGAAAATGATCAATGAAAATTGTCACATATTATAATAATTTTTGTGGGAGGCAAGATTCGAACCCTTGACCTCCCGCACCAGCAAGCTTGGGAAGGCTTGGGATGACAACTGGACCAAAGGCCAAGTAGCACCACAACTGTTTCACGTGTGGTGCGATTTCGCACAAGATTAGACTTTTCACCACACTTGGTGGGCCAAATTTTGCTATCACGTCTCTTATTTCGTGGTCCATGTGGTACCAGACTACTACCAGTGCTAGAACAAATTTATCCCATTTAATTGACTTGCCAATCCCATGGTAGGTGGTAACAAAAAGGAACAAAAATAGAAAAAAGTTTAAGTATCAATGCAAAAAAGATATTTCTTGGTTGTTATTCTAGTACTTCAAGAATTAGGTGTTGGACGTTAGAGAATGTACAAATAAGATTTATCATATAGTTTTAAGTTTTCAGCTTAAATGGGAAAAACAAATAATTCTAAGTAAATGCCGTTGTGATGGTCAAAACTGGAAGGAATATTTGGCTAACTAGCATCACTTTAACCATGAACTTGCTTGAAAATTTCAGAGACCTCCAAATTAAAATGTAATTGTTTTCCAAGGGTGAGCACTGAGCATTATGGCTAATCGATCGTTCGTAAATTTTTACCTTCGATGAGTAATTCTTACATATACAAACACACTTATATACATGTATGTATGTATATGTGTGTGTATATATATTTGACATTTAGGTAATAAATGTAGGCACTATCGCTGTAAATATCTAGCACCAAAGAAAACGTGTATAATTGCACCTTAGAAGACAATAAGAGCAGAAATAACTTGGCATAAAGCAATATTGTCATGCAAGTGCAAAATTAGTCTTGGGGAAGCTTGGGCCATGACCTAAATAATTTCTTTCTCTATGTACCAAAAAGTGCAAAATCCCAAATGAGCTAGAAAATAGTCATCTCAAGAAAATCTATCCAAGTCTTCTTGTATGACGGTTGAACCTTGTTATTGTATGATTTATACACGGTGCATTAAATGGTTTTTGACATAGACTATATGCTTTTAATTAGTCCTATTTACCATCGGATACTCCAAGTGGGCTCAAGAAGTATAGGGAAAATGAGCTCGTAGTTGTCCGAGGAGATGGAACAGGAGAGCTCAAGAAATACGACAGGATCTATGACTACGATGTGTATAATGATTTAGGGGATCCTGATTCGAGTGAAGATTTAGCCAGGCCAGTTATTGGTGGTAAAGAGAATCCATATCCTAGGCGCTGCAGAACTGGCCGCCCCAGAACCGAGAAAGGTAAGATTATCTGTTTACAGTCAATTTACATAAGCTCTTATCACCATTCTGATCAACAAATATGTTGAGAAACTTTTTTTTTTTTTTCTTTTTGAAATATGAATTCGTTCTATCCAAATCTAATGCTAGACATTATAGTTACAAATCCAGTGGTTCATTGATACTTTTATAATTCAGAAAGTATAGAAACTCTTTACAAGATTTTTAAGTGAACCAAACATATTCAATCTGTAAGATAGTTTTGAAAAATTGATTTTAATGCAACATTTATGGTTTCATGGATAAGATCTTATCTAGCTTGTACTCTTTCGGAACAGGGTATTTATTGCAACAAAAGCCAAATTATGGACCACAACATGATAATAAGGGCTTTCGTATTTTAAGGATTTCATTTTTGTTCCTTGTTATTATTATTATTAATGTTATTTGTGAAGTATTTTCCTAATTTCATTTTCAACTACACTACAGAATTTTCCTATTGAACAACAACGAATTTTTCGTAGTATTTTATTGTAGCAATGGCATGAACAATAATATGTTCTTGTATGCCTTCTTGGATTTTTAGACAGAAAAACACACACACACACACACTCTCAGAATCAAAACATTTCATTCTTATACACATTCGACAATTGCCAGTACAAATAGGTCTTTTCATGGTCCCATTCCGAGTTTCAAACGGGGCCATACGATGCCAATGCAACAAGATAAGGTATTGGACTATTAGTACACTGTGATATCCCTATAATATGGACTTTTTGAAGGTTGTGAGAAAAAAGTCTGAGGAGCATTCAATGCCGGGAGCCTTTTTGGTAGTTGATTACTTTGAGATTGCGCAGTCTATCACAGCAATAGTAAAGCAATCGTCTATTAAAAGAAAAAGTATCTGGGTAATAGATGGTGATTGATTATGACCAAGACAATATAGCAAGAATCAAACACTGATTAAATGAAATATTTAAGGGATAATTTCAGAAACCTTCCTTGAGGTTTCTAACTATTTCACTTGCCTCTCTCCAGGTTTAAAGAATTACACTAGCCTCCCTTAAGGTTAATTATCTTGCAAACTATTGTTATTAAAAAAAAGGTTAATTATCTTGTACCATTGAGATCTAACCAATAATTAAAAAGTGATATTAGAAGAGAGAAGATAACATGATACCACTGTTGCCCCTCATCTACTACATTATTTAGTTAATTTAATACTAATGCACTCATTAATAAAAAAAAACCAAAATTTTCTATTTATCATTAAGGATAAAACCACGTATAGCATCAAAAAAATAATATATCATTCTATATTTGCACTTAATGCAAAATTCAAATTATTCTTTTCAGTTATATACCTACTGTTAGACATGACCAACAACAAATAGTCAAAAAATTTTGCAATCGAAACATTACAGAAAGTGAACTTTAACACGTAAATATCCTTGTCAATATATTAAGATTAGCTGTTGAAGTTTTTATGGTATTAAAATTCGCTCTTTGTAATATTTGATAGCAAATTTTTTGATTATTTATTGTTGATCATGTTTGACAATAAGTTTTAAACTGAAAGGAATAATTTAGATCTTACACTAAGTGAAAAATATAGAATGATATACTATTTTTTGATACTATATGTGATTTGATCTATTATAATAAATAGTAAATTCTAGTGTTTTTCTTTAATATGTAGGCTGGTATTAGATTAATTAAATAATATAATAGATGAGGGGCAAGAATGAAATCATGTTATTTTCTCTCTCACAATATCACTTTTTAATTGCTTCTTGGACCTAGTTGTTATAAGATAATAAATCTCAAGAGAGGTTAGTATAATTTTTGAAACTTAAAGGGAGACCAATGAAATAGTCAGAAATCTCGCTGAGGTTTTTGAAATTATCCCAATATTTAAAGTGTCTGAATTTTAAGGTGGTGATTAATTATGACCTAAGTGAAGAAGAATGAAAATAAAGGACTTAAGATGGAGATACCTTGAAATAGTTGTCAACAATTAATAAATATTGTCTTTTTGGGTTTTGATCTTCAGATGAATCATGAAAGAACAAAAGATAAATATGTAAAATAACAACTTTAGGTGTTTTGATGTTTAACCATAATCAAGCTTCTCAACAAAAAAAAAAAAAAATCCAAAATCATGAACAAATTTTGTTGTTTAAAAAATTCTAAGAAGTCAAATATTAAGGATGTGGTTGAAATCCAGATTTGCACATAATATGTCACATATTTAGTAAGAACATTTTGCAAATAGATAGAGAGAAAAATACCCCTGACTAAGATGACTCGGATTCTGTTAGCACTCCCCCAGCCAAATCCGGGTTAGTCTCACTGAAAATGGGGATATTGGGTGCTCAAAGCCAAAAAGAAAGAAAGAAAGAAATACAGATTGCTTTTATGTAGATTTAAAAAAAAAGAGGGAAGGCTATTTTCATAGATATCGACTGAGGACAAATAAAAAATGTGGCACATAAGTTTCGTTCAACATTTGAGAATATTTTGTTTCCCACTAATTTCACAAAAAATATATTCAATAAACCAAATGCTATCCTTATTAGCCCAAGAAAAGTAAAATAGTCAAACTATCCTCTTGTGATTCAAAAACCCTACTAATTACCCCCTTTATGACTATATTGTGATCAGAAAAAAAAAATCTTCTAGTAATGCTTCAAACGTTATTGTCATCAAGGCAAAATTAATTTCTTGAATTTGTCTATTTAACTCTCTTATCAATGATTTTTTTCTATTCTTCGAAAGTGCTGTTACATGAAAATTGATACATGTTTACAAATGCAGATCCATTGTCAGAGTCAAGGAGTGGCGATGTGTATGTGCCAAGAGATGAAGCTTTCTCCGAAGTAAAGAATTTGTCATTCTCAGCAAAAACAGTCTATTCAGTTGTGCATGCTTTAGTACCAGCTTTACAGGGTGCTGTTCAAGACAGAGACAAGGCATTTCCATACTTCACAGCCATAGATTCACTATTCAATGAAGGGATTAATATACCAACTCATAAGGAGGGATTTAGTCTTGGAGCAGTTTTGCCAAGGCTTATTAAAGCTGTCACTGATACAGGAAATCAGCTCTTGCAATTTGAAACTCCAACATTTGTGGACAGTAATCTCTTTATCCTTTCATCTTTTATAATTATTATTCTTATTGTTGTTATCTATACAATATATAATGCCAAGGGGTAGTTGGGATAAACCATCTAGTGTCACTTTATTATTTCATGTTTACCCTTCTGATTAACTATTTAATGTCATGTAAACTCCACTACTAATGTCAGGCAATCACGTCCAACATAAAAACTCCACTCCTAATATCACATATACATCACGTTTATTTCATTGACTTACAAATTACTAATCCTTTAAAATTCTTTCTCCTCCATCTCCTTCATTTCAATAAAAACTTCTCTTGCTATAAGATTTTCATACTTTTATTGTTGAACACAATAATCCTATGGTTGATTGTAGATTTCCATTGCCAACGATAAGGTATGCCTTTCTTCTCTCTTTTTTTTTTCATTTTTTCATTTTTCTTCTTTAGATATTACATTAATTTGAGTGGTTGATTTGCTAAGTTTTTTCATCTTAAGACTCTAGATTCATTAGGTAATTCGTTGCACACTGAGTGTGCATTTGATTACTAGTTGTTATAATTATTATTAGCAGAATTATCAATAGTATTATTATGATTAGTATTACTATCATGTTACTAGGGAAAAAGGTGGGAAATTATGGGATCAAATCAAGGAGGGAAGAAAATTCGATACTTTTATAGCAGTAACAAATGATTTCAATTTTTTTAAATAAGAGGCATAAATTTACATTTTCGTTTCTCAGGGGATAAATTTGGTTGGATGAGGGATGTGGAATTTGGTCGCCAAACCTTAGCTGGTCTAAATCCATGCAGTATCAAGCTGGTTACGGTATGTAAACAGTTTTTTTTTTAATTTTTACCTTTTGTCTTTGAGTCATAGGAATTTGTTAGATAACACATTTGCATTCCCATGGTTAGTGTTAATTATTTAGTTCTTTATTATTTTTATGGAACTATCCTACAAGTACTATTTATAATTTTGATCCTCATGTTTGCACCAATTCTTGTTTTCACCTTGCCTTTTTGTACACTATGATAATCCCCCTTAAATCTATTTATCTTTTCAATTAACTTGAGTTTTCATAGAAATTGCACTTAAGGGGTGTATTAACAACACTCGTTAGACAAAGTATTCATTTTTATCTTTGCAAAAATCTTAACAAAAAAAAAAGAAAATAAAGGAGTATAGCTTCATTGTTTTCTCCATTTTTTGGTTGTATCAAGGGTCATAGGATCAATTTTAATATTGCCACATAATGCCTCAGGAGTGGCCACTGAAGAGTAAACTAGACCCTAAAGTGTACGGACCAGCAGAGTCAGCTATAACAACAGAACTCATTGAGCAAGAAATCAAAGGTTTCATGACAGTCGAAGAGGTGACATTAGCCATATATTATCAACAAATTATTTAATTCGGTATCCTATATCAACAATCATAGATTATAATTAATTTGAATAAATTTTGGGTTGAATTGATGTAGGCAATAGAGCAAAAGAAATTGTTCATTGTAGACTACCATGACCTTTTCTTACCATATGTTGAGGCGGTTAGAAAGCAAGAGGGGACAACCCTTTATGCGTCAAGGACGTTGTTTTTGTTGTCCCCTGATAGCACGTTGATGCCCCTGGCTATTGAGCTAACCCGACCAAAAATGGGTGATAAGCCTCAATGGAGGGAAGTTTTTCGGCCTTCTTGGAATTCCACCGGTGCCTGGCTTTGGAAGCTTGCTAAAGCTCACGTTCTTGCTCATGACTCTGGTTATCACCAATTGGTCAGTCATTGGTAAGTCTCGGCTTCATCCTTGTTCATGACCACGGTAATCACCAATTAGTCATTCTTTTAATCACGATCATCAATCATCTTTTTTATATCACGTAGATTCTATTTGATTTTTCTAAAAATACTCTAAAAATACATAGAAAATGCAAATTCAATGCTTGTAGCTTGACAAAGAAGTGTATGCAATTAAGCGGGTAGTTGTATTTTGAGGAATTCATTGCATTGATCTTTCTTCAGACTCTGACACTTTGCCATTATTACATATATCTTATGTCCCTTCCTTATTTACATATGCTAATACAGGCAGTTTTTTTGTATGTTATACATTTGCAGGCTAAGAACTCATGCTTGCACAGAGCCCTACATAATTGCAACCAATAGGCAACTTAGCGGACTGCATCCAATTTACAGACTGTTACACCCTCATTTTCGATACACAATGGAGATCAATGCTTTGGCTCGTGGATTCCTTATCAGTGCAAATGGGATCATTGAGAACTCATTCTCCCCTGGAAATATTTCCATTCAACTAAGTTCTGTAGTTTATAACCAAGAATGGCGGTTCGATCATCAAGCATTGCCAGGGGACCTAATTAGCAGGTAAATCATCTTACAACTCTTTAAACTTTCACTAATGTTGATTTAGTATATATTAATCATCAGCATGTCCAGATTTTCTGCAACTTTTATTTCTCCCAGTGGATTATTTATATCTCGACTATAAAGAATATATAAGTTTTCTAATGCTCTAATTGATTGTCTCTTAGTTCAAAATGCTTATATATATATATATATATATATATATATATATTGTCTACTTAAAAATTAAGATAAAAGATTTAGGATTAGACTCACAATATGAATTCTCATATTAAATGCAGCCGAGAACTGCTTTAATTTAGGTATAGTCCTCCCTTTACACTGCACTGCTCGTATGTCTTTTGAAACAAAATTGATAATACAAGCTTTGGTTACTTTAAGATTTTATGTCTCATTGATGATATCCTTTCTTGTCCTTTACCAAAAAATTTCATTTTCCATCGTTCCAATCGTTAATGATCAAATTTGGTTGGTGTCTACAGAGGAATGGCTGTGGAGGATCCAAGTGCACCACATGGCTTGAAGCTAGCAATTGAAGATTATCCTTTTGCCAATGATGGATTGATCCTTTGGGATATCCTCAAACAGTGGGTTGTAGATTATGTGAATCACTACTATCGTGATGCCAAAGCTATACAATCTGATGATGAGTTGCAAGCATGGTGGACGGAAATCCGAACAATAGGTCATGGAGATAAGAAAGATGCGCCCTGGTGGCCTGTGCTGAAAACCCCTGATGATCTAGTTGGAATCATAACTACAATCATATGGGTTACCTCAGGACACCATGCTGCTGTAAACTTTGGCCAATATGATTTTGCTGGATATTTTCCAAATAGGCCAACTACTGCTAGAGTCACTATGCCTTGCGAAGAGCCAAGCGATGAAAGGTGGGAAAGGTTCTTAGTGCGACCTGAGGTTGAGCTGATGGCTTGCTTCCCATCGCAGGTTCAAGCAACAACTGTTATGGCAATCCTCGACGTTTTGTCTAATCATTCCCCTGATGAGGAGTATCTAGGAGGACAGATAGAGCCATTTTGGGCAGAGGATCCCATCATAAAAGGTAAATATGAAGAATTTGCCGGGCGACTAAAGCAGCTCGAAGGAATTATTGATGAAAGAAATGCTGATGAGAAACTGAAGAACAGATTTGGAGCTGGACTGGTGCCATATACACTCTTGAAGCCATATTCAGAATCAGGAGTAACTGGACAAGGGGTCCCAAATAGTATCTCCATTTGAGTTCATGATATCTATCTTGAAATCAAAAGCTCTGGAAATAAAAAAAAAAATAAAAAGAGAGATTGTGTGAGATAGAATGGAATGGAATGTAATAAGACAGGTAAGGCCCAGTCGATCTGAGTTCCAAATGTTTCTCAAATTGGGAACATGTAACGAATGCTCAAGCCAAGTATTCTCTGTCTAATGGTGGTAAAAGCATATGTAAAGAGTCTCCTTATCATAATTTCTTGTTCTATGTAAAGAAAACAGGCAGGCTCCTTGCAAATCCCCTCTATAGTCACTTTACACTACACCCAAACACACACTTCGCTCACTCTTTTCCTTCCTAATCCCCTCTCCTAGCTCTCACACTACACTTTACTATTACACTAAAAAACTGCACACTTCATCACAGACCAGCACACATTAATTGCTCTCTCTTTCTCCCAACTCTCGGCCTAAACAGGCGCATACTAGCACGTGTCACTTCTGTACTACAGCCCACACGCAAAGCTTAGCCTAAAACACTACCACAGAACACAAGCGCTGGAGTCAGAGAAGTCCAGAGCTAATTGTCATATTGAAGCTACTACAGAGGTTTTCTATTTTCATTTTGGTGACAAACTTATAAAGTTGGGCTCGCATGGAGAAATTTCTAAAAATATGATGAAATTTAAAAAAATTCTACAAAGGGGGCGTTTTGTGTATGGTTTTCTATCTTGGGGGTCTTCGCATTTAGCAAATGCGAGCTCCTTGAGCTCGCATTTGCTAAATGCGAAGTTGACATGAATTTTGAGACCACCGAAATTAAAAAAAAAATAAAAATAAGCGTACCTCGCATTTTACAAATGCGAGGTACCTCGCATTTAGCAAATGCGAGGTCATGTATACCTCGCATTTTGCAAATGCAAGGTCATGTATACCTCGCATTTGCAAAATGCGAGGTTAGTAACCACCTCATTTCCTTCATTCTTTTCCGACGTTTGATTAATACGTATTTGGACTTCTTAACTTTAGTAAATATTTAAAAGTGACTACCACTAAATATGTCACAGTTATGATTTCTTGGCTGTAAAGTTGTGTGAATTTCATTTCACTCGAGAACAGTAAGACTAACAATAATCCTCTTTTGCATTTAAAATAGCGATTGGTGGATTCAAAAAATTCATGAGTTTTGTAGCTTATTTGGAATTAGTCGGAAAAGGGAGAAAATGTTTGGAAAGTTGCAGTTGGTGTAATTAGTGCAGAATTGTGATGATCCGAGCGCGTATCCTATAAAACCCAGAAGGATCCGACCGCGGATCGTTTGAAGCGGAAAAATTAAAACAGTAGATCCGAGCCCGGATCATTCAAGTTCCAGTTTGATCCGAGACCTCGGATAAACTTCAGCACTTGTGGATCCGAGCCATGTAGGATCCGAGGACTACAAGAACAAATACGACCTCGGATCTGTTCGCGGATAAAGCAGAAACGAGGGTTCGTTTCTGCACTTTTCAAATATTTCTTCCCTCTTCTCACCGAAACCCTATCCCTTTTCTCCAATCTTCTATTTAATCTATCAAATCTCCAATCCTTCACCATAAACACCTCCCTAACCCTTGTATGATCATAAACCGTAAGCTATTTCACCACAAAACATCATCAAAAGTGGATTTTGATATTCAAAAGGCAATTTTGGGCCGCACGGATTTTGTTTGATTTGTGGGTAAAATCGGACTTGTTTCTCCCTCATTTTTCATCATTATCATCCTCCAGCATCCTCCTTTACATTTGAGGTAACAATTTGCAATTTCTTTTGAGATTTTATAATTCCTATTTTTGCATAATTTTTAAAGTTTTTGAGTAATTGTGATAAAAGCTTATTTGTTGAAATTTCTTGATACAATTGTGTTACATTAGGGATAATATATACATTTAGTTATGGTTGTTTGCTTAGATTTGAGAAATTTGTTAATATGGTGAGAAATTTTATAATTTTTGTCATGAAAGCACACTAGACTTTTGTTTGCAATTTCTTGTTTTGGTGTATAATTTGCATTTGTTTGCTTGAAATAAGTGCATCTTTATGCAAATTGATGATAAATTGTGGTAAGTATAGTGGGTAGTTATGTATTGGTTTGAAGCAAAGTGCCAAAAGTTGAGAATTGTTTGAATTGAAGATGTTTTTCGTAAGGCATATTTTGACGCTGCGATGAATTGATGGTTGAAGCTTAATGTTATAGCATAGTGTCATTGATAGTCTACTTTACTTTCAAATTTTATTCCAATCTTACAAATGGTTTTAATTGTCAAAGTATTGGAAGTATTTAGCGTATCATGACAACCTTGTTGGTAATATTCATTCTCAATGTGAGAATTGTATTTGTGAGGTCTTAAGTAGATTTTTTGCTTGAATTTTTGGTAAATGTTGGCAGGTAGTTTAGCCCTTTTTCAAGGGGAAACTCTGCCGAAATTTTTTTAAATTCTTATTTAATACGTGCGAGCAAGTTTCTACGATTTCTAATGAAGGTTCATCTTGCTTTTGGTATAGGTATTATGGCTCGCACAAGAAGGTCTCGAGCACCGACACCTCCATCTTCGTCGACAGAGGAACACACACCTTCCTTGCATGAGGAGTCACCTGAAGAGGAATCTCCGTCACCAGAGCCGCCACCTCGCTCTCGCCGGAAGACCGCGTCTACTAGCCGTGACGAGCCACCTCCGGACTACGATACCACTCGATTCACCTCGCTTGAAAACCAACAATGGTATGAATTCGGCTTAGACAAGGAGATTATCATCGAGAAGCACTTGGCACCGGAAGTGGATGCACACTACCACATCTCCACAGCATTCAAGCGCCTTGGTTGGGAGAACATCTTACAACTTCCCAAGCATTACTACCCAACCTTGGTCCGGGAGTTCTATGCCAACGTGGAAAACAAAGAAAGCCACAGTGGCAATCTCATCGTCTCGTGGGTTCGAGGCAAGAGAGTGGCTCTAACTCGGGAAACACTGGGATGCTTCGTCAAACTAAAAGACGAAGGACAAGATATCAAATTGACGAAGGAGTTCAAGGCGCGAGACCCTTGGCAGGTGGGAGAGGCAGTTGGACGCCTCAAGGGCCAGTATAGAGAGAGAGGAACTGCGAAGAAGCTTACAGTTTACGCCGATTCATTCGAGCATAGGTACCACCTAATCTTCTACTTGTTTGCCTTCAATGTGGTACCAAAAAAAAGTGGAAAACGGGAGCTCCGCAATAGTGATCTCTACTTTTTGGACAAGATGATGCATGGTGTAGGTGCGCAGCTGACCGGCATTCCTCTACCCAGCATTATCATCAGTTATATGCGGACTACAGCTCGCATGAGGGCCGGCGAGACCTGCTTCGGGTTTCCAAGACTGCTATCCCTCATTTTTGAGAAGGTCAAGGTTCCTCTTGGAACCGAGCGAGCTATCGTCACTAGGTCTGTCGAGGAGGTTAATACCTCTATACTCAAAGCTTTGGGCATTCCTACGGATTTTGGAGCTGCTCTCATTCGAGACACTGGAGAGGCATCGACTTCCGCCCAGCCTCCTCCGCACACTGAACCACAAGCGGAAACTCGAGAGGCGGAGGCGCAGCAAGCTCTTCCTCCTCCTGTTCCTCGACCGCCACCTCCTCCGAGATCAAAATGGCAAGAGCTCCTAAATGCCATTTGCTGTATGGAGGGACGAGTCGTCGAGCGTATCGATCAAACGGAGAGACGGATGACGGAGCGACTAGACAGGCATGATCGCCGTCTTCGGGCGATGGAAGAACACTTCAACATCCGCCGGTCGCCTACTCCGACACCTCATCAGGAGGAGGGCCATATTGGTACCTCACAGGGTCCTCATGGAGCGGGGCGCCATATGGTACCTCACAGGGTCCTCATGGAGCGGAGGGCCATATTGGTACTCCGACACCTCATCAGGAGGAGGGCCATATTGGTACCTCACAGGGTCCTCATGGAGCGGAGGGCCATATTGGTACTCCGACACCTCATCAGGAGGAGGGCCATATTGGTACCTCACAGGGTCCTCATGGAGCGGAGGGCCATATTGGTACTCCGACACCTCATCAGGAGGAGGGCCATATTGGTACCTCACAGGGTCCTCATGGAGCGGAGGAGGCAATAGACCCTCGTTCCGAGCAGCCATGACGCTCCGTAGCGGCTTGGATCTTTTATTTCTCTATTTTGCTTTTCTTTTGTTAAGACAACCTTTGTAGTTTTCTTATTGGATTATCTTGTCCAACTTATGTAGTTTGGTACCCTTGTTGTTTCATTTTGGACAGAATTGGGATGATTGTGAGGTTTGAAGGGCATCAAATTGCATGACCACTCATTTTGAGGGAAGTTTCAGTGTCTCCTACATGTCTGTACAATGAGGGCATTGTAGATTTTAAGTGTGGGGGAGTGATTACTTTGTCTTATGGGTGGTTGTGTTTTGAAATGTATAATTGCAGTTGTGTATGGTTAAAAATGTTGGAATTTGTCTCTGAAATGTTGTCCTTGAAATTAATTTGTCTGAAATGCTTAAATGACAAAAGAAATTGATGCCTAAATTAAAGAATAATATTATTACTTTTCTGCTCCAATGAATCATGTACTGGGTAACAAGGGGGCTGCCATTTACAAATGTCGACATTCGCTTATTTAAGGGTTCAAAACGAATTCAAATTAGTGGATTAATGCGTTAATTTACTTAACACTCTGAAGGTTATTGAAGTATGAAATTCATGCACGAACTGAAAGAAATGTAAGGGCTAATTAAGAGGATAAACTGCACAACAGATTGGGAGCAAAATTGTACAAATATAGGAAAGTCGTAAAAAATAAAGCGTGGGAGTTGCTGCACACGGATCCGAGGCGCGGATCCGTGTTAACAAGATTGATCCGAGGCCTCGGCTGTACTTCTGGAGTAAGGGATCTGAGGTCATGGTACATCCGACCTCGGATCTACGATGGAAAGTCCACGGATCACTTTGATCCGAGCACGGATCAGTATTAACAAGATCGATCCGAGGCCTCGGTTGTACTTCCGGAGTAAGTGATTTTGAGGTCTTTAGGATCCGACCTCGGATCTAAATGGAAAGTCCACGGATCATATGGATCCGAGCTCGTATCTATTATCACTAGACAGATCCGAGGCGCGGATCTGTCTTTTTCCTCAGGTCAACAGGCAGAGCCGTTTTGCTACATCTTTCTCACAGAACTTACAGCTATTTTGCAGAGCTTCACCTTCAATTGGCTAAGTTCGCTTTTACCTTTGTTCACCTTCCTTTCAAGTAGTTAGTTAATGCGCATGTTATCATATTTAAATTTCAAATCATCACATTTCTTGAAATATATGTTATTTACAATTCCATTCCAACCAATATTTCCAGCAACGTGTCCAAATATTTTAAAAATAAAACCACTATTCGCCAAAGTAAAGAATATAAACAAAAGGAGAAGCAAACAACAACTACACAATTAAAGTGCTGAATATCAATGATGTCCAAGTCTTCCATGAGTGCCACATCCTCTGGGTTTGTGCACTCTCTGTGTTCGACGTGGCTGGACTGGCATCGCAACATCGATTTGAGTAATCTGTGACTCAAGTCTAGCATCAATAGCTTGGATACTTGGGCCTTCATCTGTACCTCCTACATGTTGTTCACCACTTGCAAGATGTAAGTCTGTAAGGGGCGTAAACTCCGCCATAGGCACTGGCGACCTAGAATGGCCAATGGACCTAGGGATGTCCTGAGGCTCGGTAGCCTGTGACCCTCCATCACATCCAGTTTGAAGGGTGGGTTCTGGTGACCGGAGTCTACGACGGCGTCCACCACCATGCTGACCTCCGTGAACATTCCTAGGAGCTCTTTCAACGCGACGAGGGTCTGGTGGTTGCGGAATTTGCTGGGGTACTCGTGGAGGGCGAAATGCAAGTCGGGATGACTCCCCTACAGTTTCCAATGTCATGGATGCAAAATACTTCATTGCATTAAAATAATTCGTGTGCTGTTCGTCGCTCTGTGCGAGACAGGTCTCAGCCATGTAATATACTTGAGACATAGCATCCATCTGGAGATATAATGTTGGGATGCAAAAGGATAGAATAGAGTTAAATCTTAACAAATTGGATGACCGAAGGATCTCTTTCAGTAATTGTAAGGAAAACTTACTAGATATTGTGGTTTAGCGCTATCACCCTGAAAGCCCTCCGGAAAAACGGGATGCCTAGTAGGATTTGAAATATATAGCACTGTCCGCTCGCGATACCATTGACGATACTCATCGGACGGATAGGTAGGATCTTCAGTTACAGCACCGTCCTCCACATGCTGAGACCGATCAGTCCACACATCAATATATGCTGCATGTCTAGTTATCCAGTCTTGATTCCCCTTGCCACGACGATCAAGAGAATGCAGTGCCTGTTGATTATCGGTCAATTTGAGATCAGGCATGGGCTGATGATATCCGAACTGTCTCATAACTCGATTCGGAAGATGTGGCTCGACAACTTCCCAACATATGAGATACGTGACAGATCTCCAAATGCCGCGTCCTGCAGTACAATATGCAGGCAGAGATGCGAGAATATCGTCCGAGTACGGCTGCCATAGAAACTGCAAGACCAATACTTATTCAATTTCACCATACATACAATACATGCACAATAGTCATTCTCGTTTTTACATCTAAAATTTAAAAATTCTTCCCAGCACCTCCCCTATAACCGGATGAAAACTCCCTGCCAAACCAACCATTTTGACGATACTGAAGCATAATCTTGTTGCCATACAACCAACATATATATGTAAATTTTAAACATCTTACTGAAATATAACGGCAAAGACCATTCATAATGACATCAAAAGACAATTAGTGTACCTCTCGGGCACGTAAGCCTGTCAACTGATCTCGGAATACAGATACAACATGTCTTGCCACTCTGTGTACATCAAATTGAACATTCCACCTGAGGGAACATGTTGGAAAACTAATCATTAAAGGAGATAGTTGATTCGTATTAGTATTACAGAAATATATTTGATATACATACCGAGCTCCATATGGACCAGGATAGTGCTCTAACGGCTGCACATGATCAGGGCGCATTGTTGGTATACGTTCCCACGCCCATAGCTGTAATTTATTATATTTGAATGTATTAATTGACCGTATAATCATCACCTAGTTAAAGTTAAACACATTGAATCTGGAGGAAATGTACCTGAAGCAAAACTAATGGTCCCGCAATTGCCGATCTAGAGGGAGATGTGGCGCTACACAATGACCGATACAGAGTTGCTAATAACGCGCTTCCCCAACTAGTGATCATAGCATGATCGAGCATCATATATCCACAGTCAAGCACCCCTTCAAAGCCAGCCAAACGAATGTACTGCCGAACAGTCTCAGGGATAGGTGTATGCTCCCAAAAGTGCCTATCACATCGTCTGACATCAAGCTACTCACCAACAATGTACCTGTGAAATATAGAATGTGCCCGGTCTGCAGTGCCTGCTGAGATAATATCATACACGAATGGCCCCGGATGCAAGGCTGCCTGTGTAGGAATGTCGGCCATACAGAAAACAATAGCTGCAAATGCATTATGTAACATATAAGGCTACTACACATTTAATTAGTAGACTGGGAGTTGCTAAAACAAACTGCAACACTTTAAATATAGGGATGCTAAAAATGACACTGAAATATTACGAGTAAAGTACTGATAAACAAAATATCGTCTCATAAATCATATTAATTCCATAATCAAAAAAGTGACATAGCTTTCGGAGTACACTGGTTCCTATCCCTAAAACGGATGATGTCAAACCCTAAAATTAGGACAATTTCTTCTATTGTGACCCGACTGGTGGCAATTTGTACACCTTCTTGGTTCCTCCGGGTCTCTCTCGTCCATCTCATTCCGAATTCTTCTAGCTCGTACCCTCCCCGCCCGACGGGCAACATATTTACTGCGATCTGCCTGTATCTCCCAATTTGGTTGGAGCCAAGTATTCGGATGTGGCAAAGGGTTAAACTTTCCTGAATACTGAACTGTCCATCGCCTTTTTGTAAACTGCGGATCTACCAGCGCCCCCGAATTATCCCTGCGATGCCTGCACACAGCCAACACGTGGGAACAGGGAAGTCGGTAGCACTGCCACTTACCACAAGAGCAAGATTTTTCAAAATACTTGACCGTTTGTATATTGCCCCCTTTGCCGTCCACACGGCGGTCTGTCACCACTTTATACACCCCGGAAGAGCCATCGAACTCAACAACCCGGTGGCTTCCCGCTTTCTGATCCGAATTCTTAAACTTTCGCCAAATCCGAAGAGGAAATGGATTACGGCAATGTCTGGCGTCCTCCCTTCTTGTTCTAAACAACTCCACTGTCCGATGAAAAGTCAAATCAATACAAGCCCGGATAGGCAAGTGACGTGCTCCTCTAAGTACATTATTGTAACTTTCGGACATGTTAGTTGTGAGAATACCCCAGCGATGGCCACCGTCATGAGTTAGACACCATTTCTCGGTTTCAATGTTAGACAGATAGGTCCATGCATCTGGAAACGTGCTCCTTAATTCTCGTTTGATTGCCCTCCACTTGCGCAACTGTCTGGCTCTTCCCATTGCCCAACACAACTTTTTTAGGTTCAAATCTTTGAAGTGAGTCATTAGGTTACTCCTAACGTGTCGTAGGCAAAACCTATGAAAGGCCAGAGGTTCTTGCCAATAGTCAAAATGTGTCATAGCATGAATAATACCGGGATGCCGATCTGAAATGACACATATGGGATACCGATCGCGTGCGACGTGGTATCTAACTTGCTCCATGAACCAAGACCAACTAGAAATGGTCTCCTCGTCGACTATGGCATAAGCTATTGGAATAATGTGGTTGTTGGCATCCTGCGTGACGGCAACAAGTAGTTTGCCTTTATATTCGCCACGCAAATGAGTGCCGTCAACACATATTACCGGCCGACACATGTGAAATGCATCAATGGCCGGTCCAAAGGTCCAGAACACATACTTAAATGTCTTCACGTGATCCGTACTATCAGAATGGTGTAACCACCTGATAAGGGTTCCCTGATTTGACTTCACAAGCGCGTCAAGATATTTTGGTAGTTCCGCAAAATTTGTTTCCCAAGAACCAAAAACAAGTTCAATAGCTTTGCGTCTGCCGTACCAAGCCTTTTTATAAGAAACATCCACCTTCAGCACTTCTTTAACATGACTGACTATGTTCTTAACTTTGTACCCAGGATCGTCTTCAATGCTATGAACAACGTGTCTAGCAATAACCGAAGATGTTAGACTAGCATTGCTATTACTCATCAAATCACCCACACAATTGTGATCGTTCACCCACCTGGTTATTTGCCACAATCCGTGTGTCTTTTTCTTCACTGCTCAGACACACCAGTCGCATGGAGGTTCCGATGAGTCGGCCGCAGTGGTGAAGCTCCTTTCAATTGCGAATTTACATTTGGCAACCCAGGTGTTTCTCTTGCTCTCAACAACCCTGAACTCCCTATTATGAGTGATAGACCACATTCTAATAGCCCTGCTCAGCTGTTGTTTGCTCTCAAATCTCATATGCAACCTTATATTATTATTTTCCTCACTAAATGTCACAATGCGCTCCAACTCACCTTCATCTGTCAGATACTCGTCATCATCTATGTTTTCAAGGTTAGAAAAGAATTTCAATCCTCGTGGAGCATACAAGGGGTTGCCAGATGCATCAAAGGGCTGTTGGTTCTCAAGATACAGGTGGACTCCATGTTGTCCAATTTCGCCATCTGAGTCACTGCCTGACACATCAACCGACTCAGATTCCTCTACATCTTCCACGTCATGCTCCGAAGCATCATCTAGGGGGCTGTTGCAATGGCTTGGACCGGCAGTGAAATCCAAGCCATAACTACCAAGACGATCCTGCGATTCTGGATCGTCAAAACTTTGAATCGAGTCTAGGCCCTGAACAGATTCAACATCCGTCCTTAAGCCTGATGTAAGACGTGGCTCTAACAGCGATTCTGGATCTCTAAAACTTTGAATCGAGTCTAGGCCCTGAACAGATTCAACATCCATTCTTAAGCCTGATGTAAGACGTGGCTCTAACGAGTCCCTATCACAATCTCCCTGTGCCCATTGTGATACCGATGCCGTCTTAGGTACTGCTGTACTAGAGTTTGGTCGAAATCTTGTCAGATCCATGCATGCATGGACAAGCGACATCATCGGACCTAAATTAGTATTTGGTGAAATGAATGTCCCGGTGACTCGAGGATTTTGGAATTTTTCATCCTTCTCGATATACAGTTCTGCGGTGTATGGAACAATTTCGTTCCATACATCGTACATTATCGCAAGAGTTTCATCATCAACCACTGGGGACACGTTATAAGAGCTCCGGCCACAAGGTTGGCGGAGAAATATATTCAACTTAAATAGCCCCCTATCGACCCCCATATATTCATAGATTCTATCCATCAACTCATCATATCCAATCCTGCATCGTAATGAGAATGTACGGTTGCAGGTATGAGGCAAGTAACAAATTGACCCATCCTCGTAATGTATTTTACCTCCCCAATAAAGAGACACGCGCAGAGGTCTTTCTATAAACATACGTGTGGAAAGAATCCCTATTTTGGAATAAAATAAGTTAGCTCATGTGGTACAAGAGTATACATCAAATAATAATCCCTATCCATTGTTACTGTTTCAAGTGTGATACAAAGGACAACTCACCTTAATCATTATGCATGTGCGTTTAAGGTACAAGTTAGTAATCGTGTGCTGTAGTCAGCATGTCATTTTCCATGTGTGTTTGTGTCACCCACTGAGTTTTCCAAACACATAATTATGTGGTCCAAATTTATCACTGAATTACCCAAGAAAAATGTAACACAATAGCACAGCCCACATTACGTTTTCATCCAAATAAATACACCAAATACATAAATAAATACGAGCATTTGTAGTAGTACAAGCAAATGTGATACATGTTTGTCTTGTATACATATTTTTAGTTAACATTTTAAGTTAATGTTCCCTCTAACCGCCTATATATCATTACGCATCATGCCAAAAAGTTATTCAACAACTCCTAATTAATTTGAATAGTAGGTAATATCTCCGAGGATGTCTTATTTTATTTAACGGAAAGAAGCACCCCCCCCTTTTGAGTCCATATTGTCGCCAATTTGTCTTATTATACTCTTAAGGCAATCACTAACCAAAACACCCAAAAAGATGTTAAAAAAATTTTGACAGAATCTCCCCTGTAACTGGGCTAAAACTCCCTGCCAACCAACATAGGCAAATCGATTTTCAAACAAGACATCAAATATGAGATAATTTACAGCACTACAAATACGGTAGAATAATTTGACATACAATAAGCATCTTATAGAAGACAAGCAACTGCGAACTTTCCTTAAGCCTGCAATAATAATATAATGTACATAATAGAATGTGAAACAACAATAATTTCGTATACTCCACTGTCAACCACCATAATATGCAATTAAAAAATATACTATACTACAGTGTCTCACATTACATTCATGAATTCAAAATAAAACGAATCCAAGCAAAGTTTTATAAATTAGAACATGTGCAAGTCTACAATTAAATCTACTTGAAAACTACATGACTTACCCAATGATTTGCCTCAGATTTTGGAGATGCACTTGTGCAGACAACTTCCTAGTGGTACCAATCAAAGCCTCTTCAAGTCTCCTGGCTTGTGTCGAAAACTCGAAATGCACCTATATGAATATGATGGAGATCACACAGAACCAAGATAAGGTACTGGAGCAGAGGATCTGGGGTGCAATGAGGGATTTGTTCAAATGAACCACCTCGTTCCCGTAGATCTTGCTTGTTCCGATATACCTTTTTGGATCTATTCACCCAAATTCAAAGAAAATATGCGTTGGTAAACTGAATAACATAGGTATAGAAAACATACTTATAGAAAATAAAAAAATGTCCACGCAAGGGGGTTGCTTTGGTGTCCCATTCCGACAAGGGAGGTGTTCAAGCATTTTAAATGCGACCTGTGCTAGGTTCGTATTTCTCAGTTTATGCTCCTTACCAATTCCTTCACACATATTAACAACTTAAGAGTGTATATTTATCTCATTATTTGTTCTTACTTTGTAAAACCCTTTGTTTCCTTTCTGTTGATGCCAAGGACTAAATCATGATGATTGTCTTTTCTTGTTTTTATCATTTTTTCAACTTTTCTATAAAATGCAGATGAACGCCCAACATTTAATCCAACCATAATGTTTTCACAAAAAATAAAATACCAAAAATCCCAACAAAGGTGAGTCCTCACATTCACCTTTTATATTATTAAAAAAGAATTGTGGATGAGTTGTTCTCTTCCCAAAAATGGGGTTTGTTTTTAAGGACTGTCAAGTTAAAACTAAATAATATCCTCCATGACGAAAAATTTGAACGCTAAAACTCCTTATATGAAAGCTTGGTATGATAGAAGAAGAGCTATTGAGCTTGTTTATGGCGTTTCAGTTACCGATTTAGTTGAATTACTCAAGTATGTGGAAGCATTTGGCCAATTAAGTAATATTAGTCTATACTTAAAACACCCTTGTCGCATGGATTTTTTTAAATTCGTCATCAAATTGCAAATTTGTCAAACACAAATTACACAAAGGCCTCCGGCTGCTTATTGTTTCTATACGTGAAAAGCATCATAGAGAATCCAATAGCCAATAGAAGTATTAGAATTGCAAAGATCAGACTGGCCGGACTGGTGCAAAAGTTCTAACAACACAAATTGCAAAAAATTCTGTAGTATGAAATTGGAACCCCCTCACTTTTGATGCCCACTAATTTAACTATGGCTTGAATCTGATATATATAGCATGATTTTCATATCGACAATTGGCAAGTAATGGTTATAGTCAGTCCATTAAAAAGAAAATAAACAAACGACAGAAACCGCATATGTATAAACATTTTGTCTTATACACAAAAAGCTTTGGATAAAGAAAGAAAAGAACCTTCCTGTACAGAAAATCAAATCATGTTTCATCATACAATCTTTGTGTCACTGCACTTTGGTTAATAAAGTTTTCTAATTATAGGATTAAGTGTTTACCTATAACAGCCAAAGATTGAAAGACCGGCAACTATGACAAATGGTAGCCAGAGATTATTATTGAACGAGTCATGCTTATTATATCTATGTTACCCTGTTATACTAACCTAGCAAGACAAACAAGAAGATGTGTTCAACAACTGAAAAACATGTTTTGGAAGATTCTGTCAAATTCTCACTTCACTTCACCAAGTAACCAATCGTGTCAAAATATTGTCCCAATGAACCAAATGAAAGTACTTGAAGCAAGGGAAACTTTCTACATGCTTCAATATCAGATTATATTACAACTCCACAATGGCATGGTTATCAATTACTGAATTAAGTGACAGAAGGGACCATTAGATAGGCTGTCGAACTTCAAGACCGAGGACTTTTTTTTTTTTACTTTACTCCAGTTTTCAGATAATACCAAAACAAAAAGGCTTTTACTTAGGCCTTTGGTGGAATTTAGCAGTGAAGTACTGGAATTTAGCTGTTTAGTACCAACACCTAAATAGATCCGAGGTCGTATCTGTTCTTGAAGTCCTCGGATCCGACATGGCTCGGATCCACTATACCAGAAGTTTATCCGAGGTCTCGGATCCAACAGGAACTTGTAGGATCCGAGCTCGGATCCCCTGTTTTAATTTTTGGCGCTTCAAACGATCCGAGGTCGGATCCTTCTGGGTTTTATACGATTCGAGCTCGGATCATACGCCCAAAAATTACAGCAGTACATATTCATTATACAGAGGGCCGAGGGACGGAAGGGCAACCAAAAGCCAGTAATCAACAACACATAACTTAAACAAAAAAAGGGAACAAGGATAAACAAACCTGGTATAATCTGAGCTAGGTAGCAGCTGAGAAATGAAGCGGCGGCGAAGAGTGTGGTGCAGCGGCGAAGATGAAACGAAAATAGACGGACAAAGGGAATCCAGCTGCAATGAATTGATGGGTAGCAGCTGAGAAATGAGATTCGAAATTGTGCTGAAGCGGGAAACCGAAGAGTGTCTTGGAGGCTGAAGCCGGTGGAACTGATGCTTCAACAGGTGAGTTTACACAATTGCGGTCAGAATCCAAATTTCGGTCAAAAAAGCTTGAGTACTTCGCATTTCTTAAATGCGAGGAAACAAGCTCGCATTTAAGAAATGCGAGCTCTTGAGCTCCCAACTGAAGACCGTAGCTTGTTTTTCTTTTTTTTTAAAGCACCTACCTCGCATTTGTGAAATGCGAGGTACCTGAACTCGCATTTGTGGAAGCAGACCAACTAATCACCCCCTTTGTAGTATAACTTTTGTTTTTCATCACAAAATAAGAATTTTCTCAAGCTGGTGAAGAACAAGGCTGACCGAATGAGAGAAATACAAAGCTAAGGAGAAAACCAGTGCCTCCATCGTTGATTTCTATCCTCATTGAAAGGCGAAGCTGTCTGCTGAAGATTTGTCCAATCCATTTCCATTTTGCTGTTCAGGTATACTACTTCTTCTCTCTCTCTGCTCAAGGATGATATTGTAGCTTTGCCATGTAGAAAGGTCATAGTTTTTTCCAGTTTGGCGTCTTAAAGGCCGTATCTTTTATCCTTTTTTTGTTTAGCATTGGATCTTTAGCGTCCTTGATGTCTGTTTGAAAGCTTGGCTGCAACAAGTTTGGAATTTTCGGCTATTTGTAGCAGCTTTTTGCTTTTTTCTTTGGGCCGTTGAATTGGAAGTTTAGTTTAAAGTCTGGTTTCTTGTCTATTGTTTAGCCATGATACCTTGAACACATTTGAGGCCAGCCGATCTTCATGGCTGTTTTCTTGCCTATGCTAGAAGCTGAAAACAGAATGCGGCAATAAGGAAAATTTTCCAGCTTTTGCATGCGTTCCTTTTCTTTCTCTTGTGCGTTTAAATCCATGGGTTGTGGGTTCTCTTCTTAACATCTTGTTTGTCTCCATTGGTTTGAGTTTCAGGACGTTCCTTGAACATTTTAGTTAGTCGTTGCAAGTAGATAATAGAAATTCCTCGTTGCATTTTAGTTCTTGTTTATGACAGCAATGGCAGAAATTTTATGGAATTGTCTATCCTCATGCTAAGTCGTTTAGTTTATTTGGAAGTTGAGTTTTGGTGATTTTTGTTGCTAAGGTCAAGGTGGTGATGTTTGTTTAGGATTCTAGCTGTGTTTGGATGGAAAAGTTGCATTAGAATGAACACAAGAATGGCCGGAAACATTGCTGGAAAATGAACAAATAGAATTGCCAAGGGCCTTTCAGCTGCTGCATTTGTTTCGTTGCTTTTTCTCCACAGCTACTCACCAGATTTTGAATCCTTTTGTTAGCTAAATCTTATGCCTAAATGTTTAACAATGAGGGTGTATGGTTTAGTCGAAGCTATAAGGGATTTTGTGTGAACCCAACATGCTAGAGTTTAGGAGAGGCAGCAAAAGATTTTTTTCTGGTTTCGTGAACCTGTTGGAGAGAAGGGATCTTGAATCTTTGATCTTATGTTATTGTAGGATTTATGTTGAGTTGGATCTTGTGCAATTAGTAGACAGTTTCGCATGTTTCATTTCGTGTTCATGGTTTTGTTTTCCCTGCGTGAATGGAAGCCAAAAGTTGCAGAAGTTCAAAGTTGTTGAATGGTTTCAAAGCTGCAGAAAGCTTTCTCGTTACATTTTGCATGCATTGTGCATGAACAATTCCAGAAAATTGCCTTTTAACCCCCCCAAGTCTCCCCTTGTTCTACTATGACCCAACCAATTGAATAATGTCCTCAATTGGGTCCTTGGCAGCCTTAATTTTACAATTTTTATTGCTTGTTTGCTTCAAATAATTACCATGCTTTGTTTAAATTGCACTTCATGCATGAATTTAAGAGCTTTATGACCATGTGAGCCCGTGTTTGCATGTTTTCTTTAATTTTCCCAAATAAATTGGTACCTTGACCGTTTCTTTTATTTTGGAGGATAAATAAGTGACTTCACCCCATTAGAGCTCCATTTAAAGGGAAGGTATAACTTCTTTTATCTTTTTGTCTCTCCTATGTGACCCAACGTGCTAAGTGAGAATTGCATGTCTACTTGCTTCCCTTGCCTTACCTTAATTCCTTTCATTTATTTCATTTTACTTTTGCTTTTTATTTAAGTTATTCTTTATGGGGTATGTGTACACCTCTTGGCTTGTAATAGATAGGGCTTGGAGAGCATTTTTGTCCATTTTAGCAAATGTAATAGGCTCCTTAGCTTGATTGCTTGTCTATGTGCTATGTGTTACCGCTTTATTAGGTTCTTGCATCTAGTCGAGCATGCTAAGTGTTACGTGCTACGTGTTTACGAGTGTTTGGCATGTCTACTTGCTTTCTATAGTCTTGGATGGATATGATAGATGAATGCACGTCACCACACTAGTCCAACGCTAGTTGTGGCCCCCTTTCCTGTCACCACACTAGTCCAACGCTAGTTGTGGTTCATTGTTCCGTTTCCACTAGTCCAATGCTAGTAGGAATTCATAGAAAGGGCTAGTCCAACGCTAGACCCAATAGGCCGTCCCCCTTTCGCTAGTACATACTTGCATGTTCACTACATTTCATGCATTTTTTTAGTTTTATCATTTGGCATGCTCCTCCAATCCTTTCCCCTTCATTTTAGGTTTTTGCACCTCATGTTAGTTAGGGTACATTTGCTTGAGAGTCCCCTTTCGATAAGGGAAACGAGCGAGTGTGGCTACAAAATAGCCTTAGCACGCTAGTTCTTCCTTCTAATCTAAGGGAAAATCAAAGTCACGATCTTAGGGTCTCCCCGTACCCATTTTGCTTGCATTCCTCTAGGATTCATGCATTTCATTCATCCACTATCACTTTGTACTCTCACTTCATATTCTATCCCTTTTTCCACATGTTCACTTCACACCACCCTTATTTTGCACATTTTCACTCTACCACTTGCACTTTCCTCTATCACTTGCACACATGCACTTCATATTATCATTTTACATACCTTACCTTGCACACTCATGTGCACACTTTCACTTACACATTATTGTCTTTTATTACTTTCATTTCATACAAACTCATGTTTTCACATTGCATACATATTAATTCCATTCATTTTCATGTCAATTGCATTATTCGTGACTGTCTTTGAAGAATCCTTATTGGGCGTCAACAATTAATGTGATTGGTAACAAGTAAGCTTGAAGATACATTTCGATCCCTCGACACCCCCTAGGTCTAGGGTTGCATTCATATAGTACGTCAAATGTGATAAAGTCTTTTGATTAAAAACAAGCAAAATCTTTGACTAAATCAACGCACTAACTTGGCTAGGTCGAGAGGGGTGCCTTGGATTTTATCCTTGCCTTCCCCTTGCGTCAAATGTGACTCCCGAATTTTTTCTCTGATTCGCGTAGACTTGGAGTCGTTTTAAAGAGGGTTTTTCCATACTTTTTTCTATAAAAATTATTTTTAGGTACTTGGTAGCACTCAACTCAATACCCAAGTGGCGACTCCATTATATACTATTCAAACCCTTTTAAACTACATTTTTCGGGTCAAAATCGTCGCATTTTTCAAGTCCCATTTAGACGCATGTGTTTCAATTTCCTATTTTAAATCTAAAAGGCATTTTCGCTAAACAACTAAACACTTTTATTTTTCCTAATAAAAAATGGGCGCGAAACAGACACAACTATGATTTTAATTTGACAAGAAAATAACATAAAAAGGCTAAATTAAAGCAAAAACAGCCTTTAAATGGAGAAAAATACTTCAATGCCTTTAAAGCTCAAAACTCCAAAATATTTAGATGATGCAACATTTTCGAACCTTGCTAGCTAATGGTCATCTATTTTAGCAAAACATACATACCAAATTCATTCCTTTAATTCGCTTTTCATTTAGACACTTTTCCAAACATTTAACATGCATTTACAACACCGTTTCTTTTTTCTTAATTTTATGCATAGCTTGTCCCAAAAGCTTCAACAACACCACAATAACAACAAAATCAGTGAAAGAAAGAGACAAATAGGTAGCCAAGCATGCATTTAATCTAATTAACATATACAGTCTATGTGTGAATGCCATTGTTTTCAATTGAGTTCAATTGCTGACGTGGCACTCTTCCATTGGCCGATTGGTGGTAGTCCTCCAATTGATTCCAATTTGATGAGTTGTCATCCTCTGATTCAATGATTGGTGGTAATCCTCCAATTGCACATGAAAATGGTGATGTGGTGAGTTTTGATTGGATGGGAGGTGGTAGTCCTCTAATTACATGTGGGATTGTGTTAAAATTTGGCCTCTTTTTTTTTCAACAATAAATCATGTTAACAACAAATTGGGCTCTCTTTTTTTTTGTTGTCCAACCAATCCTGTTTAGCTACCAAAATTTCGCAATTAATCGTTATTAATAGCTAATTAATAATGTCATTTTTTTTCACCTAACAAATCGTGTTTAATTATCGATTTTTTTTGCCCAACAAATCACATTAACAAATTTTTTGGCTCCTTTTTTTGTTGTCCGACAAATCATGTCTAATTACCAATTTTTTGTAATTAATTGTTAATAACTAATTAATAACATCATGTTTTTTGTCGCTCAACAAATCGTGTTTAATTAACAGTTTTTTTTGCAATTATTAACAAAAAATTGACTTCTTTTTTGTGGTTGCCCAAAAAATCACATTTAATTATCAAATTTTTTTTCAAATGTTATTAAAAAATGTCCTCGCTTATTTTGGATTGTCCAACAAATCACATTTAACTATCAATTTTTTTTTGCAATTACTTGTTAATTAATTAATTAATTAATAATTTCACTATTTTATTGCCTAACAAATCATATTTAATTACCATTTTTTGCAATTAAAATACCTTTTTTTGGTTGCCAAATAAACCACATCTAATTACCAAACTTTTGCAATCAATTGTTGGATTTTTAGGCATGCAATTACCTAACAAGTAATTTTAATTACCATTTCTTCTATATCTACCTATTTAAAGAATGTATATAAATTGGGAAGAGGGTGTCAAAGCATGGTCGTCCTCCATGTCTTACTCACGTGCGGGTTGTGAGAGTTGCCCATGACCTGGAATTCTTTTTTTTTTTTAATTTATACTTGTTCTTTCTTTTGTCCTATTCTTTCTACTGTTGTAAGGACTCAGCATCTCTTGTCCTTGGAACCAAAAAAGGCATCAAACGTTCTCTGTCCTTGGAACCCAGCAACAATTATTACATCTTTACTAAGAGCCTTGTGGTAAGGCAGAATGCTTTCTATCGAGCTGTTAAAAGCAGGGAAGTGACGATTAGCTTCCTATTAAAAGCTCAAATGAATTACCGCCCCTATAACAGCTTTTTGGTATTTTTATCTTGGGTTTATATTGTAGTGTGATAAATAGGAAATTGCTTGACAACTTTTGCCCAAATTATAGAATATGTCAACAACCCATGCAATTTTAATAATATTATATCAAATTACCATCAATTGTGCCGTTTATTAATTACGATGATATGTTATATTAAATTATAGTGTGATAAATATGAAATTGCTTGATAACTTTTGCCCAGGCTATAGAATATGTCAATAGCTCATGTAATTTTACTAATAATATTATATCATATTACTGCAGTTCTGTGATTTATTAATTACAATCGTATATTATATTAAATTACTGCAGGAAATTGTATTTAAGTGGAATAATAGCACTTGACAATAATGTACATGTTTTGACTATTTTTTTTCTTACCTCTACTTTATAGTGTGATAGATAAGAAATTGCTAAATAATTTTTGTTTAGTGCATGAGACATGGCAATGATCCATGTAATTATGCTAATTGTGTTATATTAAATACCGATTGTGTGATTTATTGGTTAAATAAGAATGTCTAATAGGAACATGATTTTTAGTGAATTACTAACACTGGCCGACAATTAGATGTGGTAATTTGTCTCAAGTCCCAATGGGCTACCCATGCCCATGGGGACTTTGGCGCGGGATGGGTATTAAAATTTGATATTGGGTTTAAAATGGGACAAATCCCAATTGTACCCATTAATTGATGAAAAATTTTGGGAAATACTTGGATATCCATTGGGTTCAAATAGCAAGGGCTCCATTTGGATTAGTTATTTTTTAGGGTGTTTTTGAAATATTTTATTGTAGCGGTGTATATGAAAAATTTTTACTATAAAATTTTTATGAAATATTTGATATACTAATATGAATGGAATGTTTTTTGAGTTATTGTATATTACTATAACATTGTATTTGAAAAACTTATTTTTTGAAAAAATAGCCAACCCAAACGGAGTCTTATATTCAAAAATTAGCTTTAACAATTTTTACAGTCATACCACCGAATTTAATCTAGCAGTCTTCCTAATCATTATCCACAAGAATTTTCAGTATTTCTGTCAGTTTAGACCTGTCATCCTTGGACAATGATAATGATAAATATTCGACACCCTAAGTGCCTTGGCCATCTCTATATATGTTGGAATATAGCTGTATATCTATTTTTTTCTTTAGTTGTTAATTCAATTTTTGATGGGAATCCTGAGTATAAAGCACTTGCATGTTTATTTAATAAAACTAAAAGAAATTTAATAAATCAAAAATATTAAAGTTATATAAAAATAAAAAATGAATTAAAGGAAAAAAATATGTAGAAAATAGATTTGGGTATTGGGCAGGATCAATCTAAACCCATCCCAAAGTGATCCCGCCCAAGTTAATCCCAAAACAGATATGAATAAGGTTAGACCCAAACCCATATGACTCAGTTCCATCTCAAACCCAACAAATCCCGCCTATTTTGCCACCTCTACCGACAATATACATCTCTTCATGTGCATGGACAGCCATATGTTCACTGGCTACACTAGCTTCTGACGCTTTAATGGTTCCTCGAATTTGTAAAAAACAGGCACTGCACGCTTGTGAGGCTTCTCTTCGCAGCTTTTCATGAAGTTTCTCCACCCGGCTTTTCATGAACGGAAATGGAAAGTAGCTTTCCATTCATTTCTCATGCAAACTTCAGACCTTCTTATATTCCTCCCATGCTGCTCATTCTGTACCAGTTGCTCAGCCTCCCCTGGTTTTCTTTTTTTTTTTCTGGCTCTTGGCATCAGCATCGGTATACTTCTTGTTGCCATGAGGTGGAAGAGGTGTTCCTCCTGTTTCTACTTCAGATTTCTTTTAATCAAATTATATTTCTTGTTTCTTGGCTATCCAGGTTCTAAAGCTAATGAGTCTGTTCTTCTACCAATCTGCATTCAGCTTGACTTGTTTACTAATTAACAATTTTCCTTAATAGATTAGTGGCTATTTTTATATTGATTTGCCATGGTAACTGCTTTTAAATGGTTTGCAACTTTGCATTAGCTGGTTGTCAACTGCTTAGCTAGTTATATAGTGTGCATTGCGTTTGTAGACTCATGACTCGTTTTCTCTTTTCTCCGTGACGCGCTTATTTTATATGCTAATGTTTTTGAGTGACTGTTGTTCCTCCGGTGTGTATATGTTTAGCTTGATATTCTATTTGCTCATTGCATATGTCGTTGCTCTTTGAACTGTTCTTTGTTATTTCTTTCTGGTGAGTTTTGCCTCTTTCAGGAAATGTTGTGTGTTTTGTTCACTGGGACTCGCTTTTATAGATATAAATCGTTAGTGTTTTATGTTATTTGTCCCATTTGTTGTTAATTAGTTGAGCTATGAAAACGTATTTATGCCTTTTAAATTTATGTTAGCTGCTCTGCACTAGATGTTTGCTCATTTTTCCTTGGTTTCGCACTGTTGCTGCACTAGATGTGCTGCTTCCCTTTCTTACATGCAGATTGTATGTGCATCTCCTGGACTTGTAGCCACTTTCTACTCTTCGAACTATGTGACTTTTATTGTTTAACCTCCTTGCTCATTCATTCTTTTTTGGTAAATTTGTTTTGCCTCTTCTGTTTTTATTTTGCAAGTTTTCCTACTTTTTCTGCTATCATTTGCTATTCCTTTCTTGTTGGTCTTGTTTCTGTTAGTTTGCTTGGATAGTTTTGTCTACTATAGATGTTATGTGGTATGAAAGTAGCCATATATATCACCTTCATGTCTTGCCGCTATTCTGGCGTTTTTTGGCTGATAGCTAACTTGTGTTTGGGAGTGTGTGAATTATTTACTTCGTTGGTGCCAGCTTAATGGATAGAAATGCCAAGCATCGCAAGCGTTATGCAAAAATGCCACAGGAAAAGAAGGATAATCTCTGGGACGTCCCTGCTGAGCATCAACTGGAATTGGATGAAATTTTAGCTTTCCTTCCTGAATCAGCTTACACCTACAATGTTCTAATTTTTTATGAATATGGTGTCGAAAAGCAGTTCTTGTGGTATCATAGTTTCCATGTGTACTCCATCATGAAAAATGAATGAATTTAGATCTATCAAAATAAGAAATTTCCCTGCGCCATGTTTCTCTTTTCAGCATTTAGTATAAGGACTATTTTTCCTCATGTATTATTCCATCCTCCATAACTCCTTTTTCTTTACTAGCTTAAACTTAACAAATGAAAAACTCTCCTACAGAAAAAGTTGCCTGCAAACATTTCGTTTTTCTAGCCTCTATGCCTCTGCACTCACTGCTAAAAAACAGCCAGAGTGCATATCACAGGTTGTAGAATAAGAAAACGAAAATGTATTTGGATTATGTCATTTTTCTTTACCACGGTGATTTGGAACTTGCATTGTAATGTTTTTATTAATTATTGCTCTCTCTCACATGCATACACAAAACTGGAAAATTAAAGGGTACTATGAAAGCTTTGGTGTCCTTTTGATAATTTACTTCTTGCCTAGGTTGCTATTTAGTTGTGTTTCTTGCATTTATGATTCTTTGCCTTGTTCTTTTTGTTGGAATGTATGCCCTAAAACAATGTATTTGTTTTTATTTTATACATTCCTTATTATATGTTTTGTATTTTAATAACTTCTTATTTATCTGTTAAATATTAGATACAACCGATAAAGTCCTTATAATATTACTAATGTGATGATAGTCACAAGAGTTGGTGACTATGAGATATCAATCTCATTTATAGTAATATTATTAAAATTCCCTAGTTTTTGTACTAATGAAATAGGACATCTTTAGTACGGTAAAACTAGTACACAGTTAGCCTCTAATTAATGTAATTAGTGGTTGTTCTCATCAACTATGGTATGAAGATACTTAGGCTAATGTGTAGATGATTTGAAAAGTACAAATGCATTGGAGTGATCCGTTTAGAGATCCCGTTAGGATATCTATCTAGTGCCAATGGTGTATCTCTAGTGAAAAATTGTGTAAGTGATCCTGCGACTTGAGATCACCATAGTATCTTGAGTGTGAATCGCTACATTTTGACTCTATTTACTTGTTACTCTTCGTGAGTACCTTAAAGTGTAGAAGTTGGATGTAGTGTGAAGCACGTAAAGAAAATGGGTGATCAAGATAGGATTTACCACTCTGATAGAAGGAATTGATATCCGGATGGCCACTAGTGAGAAATTAACCCTAAAGTCGACTATTAGGTAAATTGAAGAATGTCTTCAATTTAACCTAATTAAGGGTAAATTTCGGGAACTAGAAAATTTAATTAGTCATCAGGGAATTGGCACTTATTCCTTATTCCTGACTAATTGGATATCTTTGGTGAAAGGATAATAATTACACGGTAATTTTTCACGGAAAGGTTAGGTCAAATTCCCTTGACTAATTCCGAATAATTGGGCAATCGCGATGTGTTGCTAGACACCGCTCGTGATTTATAATTATGGATTAATTATTTATTATAAGTTATGATAAAATAAAGTTGTTTATTTATCTAATTATTAAACCATAATTATTACCAATACATTCGGGACCTATTGGGTCACACGCAATAGAGATTTAATCCTGGATTAAAACTATGTAAATTATCGGGGTTTAATTTTAAAGGAAAATTAATCCCAGGCCTTTTTGAGCAGATAAGAGTAAATGGTTATCTCTTATCTATCAGATAATGATAGATAGAGTCTGGTGTGATGAGAAGTCTTATGATTTTGATTTTGAATCAGACAAGAAGACTCATCATTCTAGCTTATCATATATCTCTCTCTTTCTCCAATGGTTTTTAGGGGTTAGCTGATATGCAGATACAGAGTGTGAGCGTCACATACGATAGAGAGAAAAAAAAATATAGGTTCGAAGAGAGTAAGAAGGCTAGCACATTTTTTCTCTTCAATACATAGTTCGTGAGACGGTCCAGAGTTGTTCTAGCGTGGATATCAGTAGAGGCAGGATGACTGGACTGCTTAAGGGCTGACCATCCTCAAACAACGCTGCAGGGAGACGCCGCTTGGATTAAGGTAATCCTAAAACCCTACTTCTAGTACATCATACGTAAAATCTAGGGTGATTCCTGGATGGTTTTAGGGAAAATTTTTTTATTTTTTCGCTGCGTAGTATCCCTAAAACCCATCAGTGGTATCAGAGCCATCCCTAAGAATTTTACGTATGATTTTAGGCAATTTTGGATTCATGGATTAATATTGCTAATTGGATTTAATTGAATATGCGAAATTATGGGAAAATCAACTTTTGTTTTTCAAGAAAAAAAAAAAGGGTTTTCATGAAAGCTTTTGAAAACCTGGTTTTTGAAAGCTTTTGAAAAGCCTGCGCGTTATGCGCAGCGAAGCTTTGGAAGCTTCCGACATCATAAGCATCTGGGCTTTCTTTTTCTTCGTGGATTTGAGTCACCCATGGTCAATAGTTGATCATCTGGGCAAAAGTTGCAGGATGATCATATGGACCAAAAAGAAAAAAAAAAAAAAAAAAACATAGCAAGTTTGCATTAGCAAACCTGCGGTTGCTGCGATGTTGCGGCTGCAAGGGCTGCCGCCAGCTGCTGCTGCCGTGGGAGGCCATGGTGGTTTTTCCTTGGTGGCAGTGGAAGGTTGTACGCCTGGTAGTGGCTGCTGGGTAGAAGAGCTGTGAGCTCTCTGGGACAAAAACGCAACAAAATTGTTGCAGACATCAGCGAGGGCACAGCAGCCTCCTCACGGTTGCTGCCCATGGCCTGCGGTGGCTGCTACCAGCAGCCGCTGCCACTGGTGGTCAGTGGAGACTCCAGTGGTGGTGGCTGTTGCGGTGGTAGCTCCGCTATCCAGCGAACAGGCGCGACAACGAGGATCAGCAGCAATCAGGCACGTTTGCTGCTTGATGTTGCAGCCGACTGGATGTTGCAGCTTGTTTCCAGTAAACTCCCTGGTGGCTGCCGCTGGGAGTTGCCGCTGCTGGTGGTCAGTGGAGACCTCAGCGGTGGTGACTGAAGAGGTAGTGTCCAATGGTAGCTGCCGGTGGTGTCCAGTGGTTTAAGAAAAAAAAAATTTTTTTTTCCCTTAAAGCTTGAAGTTTTGAACTTTTGGAAATCTTCTGAATTAAATCCCATTTTAATTGTTAAAATGTGTTATGGAATCATTTATTTCAGATATTATTAGGTTGGGAATTAATTTAGAACTAATTTGATTAATTTGAATTATTTTCCCATTCTTTCCTCAAATTAGTTGAGGATAAATTTGACCTAATAAAATTTAATTTTACCAATATTTCTTGCGTATGCATGGACCCAAAATTTGTTTGGGACCTTAGGAATTAAATCCAATTAATCCATGAATTGAGATTGCTTATTTTACATGCTTTTCTTTTATTTAAAGTTGTTTAAATTATGAAAATGCATGGTGGATGGTTGTGGATATAGTGCGCAATATGATTGTGGTATTTTGGAAGGTTACAATCATTCTAGGTTTGAATGGTTGTAATTAATTTTAAAATAGGGCCTGCGTGTCCTGCCTTTCTTATTTTCTAATTGTAATTTCTTTTCTCATCTAAATTCCCCCCGAATGTAACTCGGGGTTTCTTCTATACTATTTGTAATGTACAATAGATAGGAATAGATGATAGGTATTTATATTATTTTTATAGAAATTGTAACTTTGAAAAGAAGAAAGGAGGCATACGACGACGAAGGGGTTCATCTCGTATTCAGAGACCTAAGTAAATTGCTAATTTCCCTAGTGGCCGGGGAAATTAGTTTAGGAATATCCACAACCATCCACGATTTAAATTCATGTCTATAAGTTTGAAATGGTTATATGCATGTTTATTGATGAGACCAAATGAGCAATTTTTCCAAAAATTTTAATTATAAAATATTTTTGGAAAAAGAGACAAATCCCTCAACTATAATATTAAATCAATAAAATGCCTTCCATCATTATAGTATAAAACAAGAGTAGTTATTAAGTGCTAGCTTGTTGGGATTCACCCAAGGCTGCCTTACTTACTACGTGTTTTTGCTATGAGAAATGTTCTCAAGAATGATGGGTTTGATTTAGCTAAAATTATGATTTGTTGGGATTCACTCAAAATCATTAATTTTAGAGGCAAGTGTTGGGTTGATTCATAAAGAATTAAAGTCAAGAGTTGACACCCAACTGATCTAGGAATTACAATAAGTTGTAATTGGTAAAAGTACCTACCTTTCATAATTATTTTCGATTTGTTGGGACACACTCAAGGTCGAAATAAATTAAGATAGGATCCTAGCCACTATGGAATTTTAGAAATTCCCGATTCAATTTTAGAGGGTAATTGATTTGAAAAAAATAGTGGAAATAAAATCATAATTTTGAAGTTTTTTATGATTTTATCAAACAAAACATTTTTCTAACAAATTCTATCTTTCATTTTGTTGTAGAATGAGTAACAATTTGAGCCTTCGCACTATTCTTACTGATTGCAAACTCAACGACACGAACTTTCTTGATTGGCATCGTAACGTCCTTATCGTTCTCACTCATGAGAAAATTGAATATGTACTTGATGGTCCAATGCCTCAAGAGCCTGAACCTACTGCACCTGCTGCTGTTAGAAATGCTTATAAGAAACATAAGGATGACAATAGGGAAGCTTCATGCATCATGATAGCTTCCATGACTCCTCAGCTTCAGCAGCAGCACATGAACATGGGGGCGTATGATATTGTACAACACCTGAGAGAGTTGTTTGAACAACAATCAAGGACGGTTAGATATGATACCTCTAAAGAATTGTTCAGGTGCAAGATGGCAGAGGGAGCACCTGTTGCTCCACATGTCTTAAAAACTATTGGGCTAATTGAAAAACTGGCCGAATTAGGTTTTAAGATGGATCAGGAGCTGAATGTTGATTTAGTGCTCCAATCTCTGCCAGATTCTTTCTCACAGTTCGTTATGAACTATCAGATGAATAATCTGCAGCACACTTTACCTCAATTGTTGAATGTGCTGAAAACTGCTGAGAAAGAAATCAAAAAGGGAAAAGGCTCTACTGGTGTGCTTGTCGTTACTTCCTCTAAGAAGAGGAAGAGGCAAGAAAAGGGATTTAAGAAATCCAAAAACAAGCCCACCCAAAAGCCCAAAAAGGCAAAGGCGGACCAGTCCAAAGCAACCTGCTTCCATTGTAATCAAACTGGACATTGGAAAAGGAACTGCAAGTCATACTTGGAGAGCCTGAAGCAAAAGAAGCTTGCTGAAGCTTCATCATCAGGTACATATATGATTGAGATTAATGTGTCTACTTCCAAATCAGACTCTTGGGTATTGGATACCGGATGTGGTTCTCACATTTGCACATCTATGCAGGGTCTAAGGGACAGTAGAAAGTTGGGAAAAGGAGAAGTCTCCCTACGTGTGGGCAATGGAGCAAAAGTTGTTGCTTTAGCTATAGGGACTTACTATATCACTTTACCCAGTGGATTGATTTTAGAATTATCAAATTGTTATTGTGTTCCAGCACTTACTACAAACATCATTTCTATTTCCTGTTTGGATTTAAACGGGTTTCGGATAACCCAGGAGAATAAATGTTGTTCTTTTTCTAAAAATGGTGTGTTTTATGGTTCTGGAAGTTGGAATAACGATTTATATATTCTAGATCTTGATCATCAAATTCTCAATGTGAGTGAAAAAGGAATGAGAACAGATAAACTAAATAGAACCTACCTCTGGCACTGTAGGCTTGGTCATGTAAATGAAAAACGCATCTCCAAATTATACCAACATGGATACTTGGATTCTTTTGATTATGAATCATATGATACATGCGAAGCTTGTTTACTTGGCAAAATGACCAAAATGCCCTTTACTGGAAAAGGGGAACGAGCCAGTGATTTACTTGGGCTAGTACATACTGATGTATGCGGCCCAATGTCGATCACTGCTAGAGGTGGTTTTTCATACTTCATCACCTTCACAGATGACCATTCGAGATATGGTTACGTGTATTTAATGAAATACAAATCTGAATCCTTTGAAAAGTTTAAGGAATTCAAGAATGAAGTAGAAAAACAAACCAATAAAAGTATTAAGACACTACGATCTGATCGTGGTGGAGAATACTTAAATGACGAGTTTGGAGTTTATTTAAAGGATAATGGAATAGTTCCTCAATGGACTCCTCCAGGTACACCACAGTTAAATGGTGTATCTGAAAGGAGAAACCGAACCTTATTGGATATGGTTCGTTCTATGATGAGCCACTCAAGTGCCCCAAAATCGTTTTGGGGATTTGCATTAGATGCAGCCTCTTATACTCTTAATAGAGTACCCACTAAAGTTGTCGACTCTACACCATATGAGATATGGAAAGGAAAGAAACCAAATCTGTCTTATATGAAGGTTTGGGGCTGCCCAACTTATGTGAAGAGGGCAGAGTCAGACAAGCTTGAAGCTAGATCTGACAAATGTTTGTTTGTAGGGTATCCAAGAGAGTCTATAGGATACTATTTCTACAATCCAATTGAGCAAAAAGTGTTTGTCTCAAAACATGCTATTTTTCTAGAGAAAGAATACATTCTAGAAAGAAGCAGTGGGAGTAGAATAGATCTTGAAGAAATTCAAGATCATCCAACAAACATTGAACGATCTAATGAAGAACAGCTTCAACCACATAATGATGGGGCAGATACTGAAGCTGTTGATACACAAGGGCTTCGTAGGTCAGTAAGAACACGCTTAACTCCCAAGAGATACCAATTTCTTGTGAGCCATAGCAATGATGTTTTAGTCATTCAAGATGACGAACCTACTACCTACCAAGAGGCAATAAGTAATCCAGACTCCTCTAAATGGTTAGAAGCCATGAATTCCGAAATAAATTCCATGTATGACAATAAGGTGTGGACCTTAATTGATCCACCTGAAGGGATAAAACCTGTAGGGTGTAAATGGATCTTCAAGAAGAAGACTGACATGGATGGTAATGTGGTTACCTATAAAGCTAGACTGGTAGCCAAAGGCTACAAGCAGAAAGAGGGAATCGATTATGATGAAACTTTCTCACCAGTAGCTATGCTTAAATCCATTCGGATATTGCTTGCCATAGCAGCATATCATGACTATGAGATTTGGCAGATGGATGTAAAGACCGCGTTCCTTAATGGGACATTGCATGAGGATGTGTATATGACACAACCTGAAGGCTTTACATCTACAAATCCTAGTCAAATATGTAAGCTACAAAAGTCCATTTATGGACTTAAGCAGGCATCTAGGAGTTGGAACATCCGATTCGATGAGACGATCAAAGAGTTTGGATTTCTCAAAAATCCGGATGAACCTTGTGTGTATAAGAAAGTTAGTGGGAGTTCGATTGTTTTCCTTATTTTATATGTAGATGACATATTAATAATGGGAAACAATATACCGATGTTACAATCGGTAAAAGGTTGGTTGTCGAAGAACTTTTCCATGAAAGATTTAGGAGAAGCGGCCTATATATTAGGCATTA
>NC_040035.1:11699635-11780945 GCF_003713205.1 Coffea eugenioides | reverse complement strand
TACTCTAAAAATACATAGAAAATGCAAATTCAATGCTTGTAGCTTGACAAAGAAGTGTATGCAATTAAGCGGGTAGTTGTATTTTGAGGAATTCATTGCATTGATCTTTCTTCAGACTCTGACACTTTGCCATTATTACATATATCTTATGTCCCTTCCTTATTTACATATGCTAATACAGGCAGTTTTTTTGTATGTTATACATTTGCAGGCTAAGAACTCATGCTTGCACAGAGCCCTACATAATTGCAACCAATAGGCAACTTAGCGGACTGCATCCAATTTACAGACTGTTACACCCTCATTTTCGATACACAATGGAGATCAATGCTTTGGCTCGTGGATTCCTTATCAGTGCAAATGGGATCATTGAGAACTCATTCTCCCCTGGAAATATTTCCATTCAACTAAGTTCTGTAGTTTATAACCAAGAATGGCGGTTCGATCATCAAGCATTGCCAGGGGACCTAATTAGCAGGTAAATCATCTTACAACTCTTTAAACTTTCACTAATGTTGATTTAGTATATATTAATCATCAGCATGTCCAGATTTTCTGCAACTTTTATTTCTCCCAGTGGATTATTTATATCTCGACTATAAAGAATATATAAGTTTTCTAATGCTCTAATTGATTGTCTCTTAGTTCAAAATGCTTATATATATATATATATATATATATATATATATTGTCTACTTAAAAATTAAGATAAAAGATTTAGGATTAGACTCACAATATGAATTCTCATATTAAATGCAGCCGAGAACTGCTTTAATTTAGGTATAGTCCTCCCTTTACACTGCACTGCTCGTATGTCTTTTGAAACAAAATTGATAATACAAGCTTTGGTTACTTTAAGATTTTATGTCTCATTGATGATATCCTTTCTTGTCCTTTACCAAAAAATTTCATTTTCCATCGTTCCAATCGTTAATGATCAAATTTGGTTGGTGTCTACAGAGGAATGGCTGTGGAGGATCCAAGTGCACCACATGGCTTGAAGCTAGCAATTGAAGATTATCCTTTTGCCAATGATGGATTGATCCTTTGGGATATCCTCAAACAGTGGGTTGTAGATTATGTGAATCACTACTATCGTGATGCCAAAGCTATACAATCTGATGATGAGTTGCAAGCATGGTGGACGGAAATCCGAACAATAGGTCATGGAGATAAGAAAGATGCGCCCTGGTGGCCTGTGCTGAAAACCCCTGATGATCTAGTTGGAATCATAACTACAATCATATGGGTTACCTCAGGACACCATGCTGCTGTAAACTTTGGCCAATATGATTTTGCTGGATATTTTCCAAATAGGCCAACTACTGCTAGAGTCACTATGCCTTGCGAAGAGCCAAGCGATGAAAGGTGGGAAAGGTTCTTAGTGCGACCTGAGGTTGAGCTGATGGCTTGCTTCCCATCGCAGGTTCAAGCAACAACTGTTATGGCAATCCTCGACGTTTTGTCTAATCATTCCCCTGATGAGGAGTATCTAGGAGGACAGATAGAGCCATTTTGGGCAGAGGATCCCATCATAAAAGGTAAATATGAAGAATTTGCCGGGCGACTAAAGCAGCTCGAAGGAATTATTGATGAAAGAAATGCTGATGAGAAACTGAAGAACAGATTTGGAGCTGGACTGGTGCCATATACACTCTTGAAGCCATATTCAGAATCAGGAGTAACTGGACAAGGGGTCCCAAATAGTATCTCCATTTGAGTTCATGATATCTATCTTGAAATCAAAAGCTCTGGAAATAAAAAAAAAAATAAAAAGAGAGATTGTGTGAGATAGAATGGAATGGAATGTAATAAGACAGGTAAGGCCCAGTCGATCTGAGTTCCAAATGTTTCTCAAATTGGGAACATGTAACGAATGCTCAAGCCAAGTATTCTCTGTCTAATGGTGGTAAAAGCATATGTAAAGAGTCTCCTTATCATAATTTCTTGTTCTATGTAAAGAAAACAGGCAGGCTCCTTGCAAATCCCCTCTATAGTCACTTTACACTACACCCAAACACACACTTCGCTCACTCTTTTCCTTCCTAATCCCCTCTCCTAGCTCTCACACTACACTTTACTATTACACTAAAAAACTGCACACTTCATCACAGACCAGCACACATTAATTGCTCTCTCTTTCTCCCAACTCTCGGCCTAAACAGGCGCATACTAGCACGTGTCACTTCTGTACTACAGCCCACACGCAAAGCTTAGCCTAAAACACTACCACAGAACACAAGCGCTGGAGTCAGAGAAGTCCAGAGCTAATTGTCATATTGAAGCTACTACAGAGGTTTTCTATTTTCATTTTGGTGACAAACTTATAAAGTTGGGCTCGCATGGAGAAATTTCTAAAAATATGATGAAATTTAAAATGGAGAGAAATTTCTAACAATATGATGAAATTTAAAAAAATTCTACAAAGGGGGCGTTTTGTGTATGGTTTTCTATCTTGGGGGTCTTCGCATTTGGCAAATGCGAGCTCAAGGAGCTCGCATTTGCTAAATGCGAAGTTGAGATGAATTTCGAGACCACCGAAATTTTTTTTTTAAAAAAAAAAGAAGCGTACCTCGCATTTAGCAAATGCGAGGTCAGCGTACCTCGCATTTAGCAAATGCAAGGTCTTGTATACCTCGCATTTGCAAAATGCGAGGTTAGTAACCACCTCATTTCCTTCATTCTTTTCCGACGTTTGATTAATACGTATTTGGACTTCTTAACTTTAGTAAATATTTAAAAGTGACTACCACTAAATATGTCACAGTTATGATTTCTTGGCTGTAAAGTTGTGTGAATTTCATTTCACTCGAGAACAGTAAGACTAACAATAATCCTCTTTTGCATTTAAAATAGCGATTGGTGGATTCAAAAAATTCATGAGTTTTGTAGCTTATTTGGAATTAGTCGGAAAAGGGAGAAAATGTTTGGAAAGTTGCAGTTGGTGTAATTAGTGCAGAATTGTGATGATCCGAGCTCGTATCCTATAAAACCCAGAAGGATCCGACCGCGGATCGTTTGAAGCGGAAAAAATTAAAACAGTAGATCCGAGCCCGGATCATTCAAGTTCCAGTTTGATCCGAGACCTCGGATAAACTTCAGCACTTGTGGATCCGAGCCATGTAGGATCCGAGGACTACAAGAACAAATACGACCTCGGATCTGTTCGCGGATAAAGCAGAAACGAGGGTTCGTTTCTGCACTTTTCAAATATTTCTTCCCTCTTCTCACCGAAACCCTACCCCTTTTCTCCAATCTTCTATTTAATCTATCAAATCTCCAATCCTTCACCATAAACACCTCCCTAACCCTTGTATGATCATAAACCGTAAGCTATTTCACCACAAAACATCATCAAAAGTGGATTTTGATATTCAAAAGGCAATTTTGGGCCGCACGGATTTTGTTTGATTTGTGGGTAAAATCGGACTTGTTTCTCCCTCATTTTTCATCATTATCATCCTCCAGCATCCTCCTTTACATTTGAGGTAACAATTTGCAATTTCTTTTGAGATTTTATAATTCCTATTTTTGCATAATTTTTAAAGTTTTTGAGTAATTGTGATAAAAGCTTATTTGTTGAAATTTCTTGATACAATTGTGTTACATTAGGGATAATATATACATTTAGTTATGGTTGTTTGCTTAGATTTGAGAAATTTGTTAATATGGTGAGAAATTTTATAATTTTTGTCATGAAAGCACACTAGACTTTTGTTTGCAATTTCTTGTTTTGGTGTATAATTTGCATTTGTTTGCTTGAAATAAGTGCATCTTTATGCAAATTGATGATAAATTGTGGTAAGTATAGTGGGTAGTTATGTATTGGTTTGAAGCAAAGTGCCAAAAGTTGAGAATTGTTTGAATTGAAGATGTTTTTCGTAAGGCATATTTTGACGCTGCGATGAATTGATGGTTGAAGCTTAATGTTATAGCATAGTGTCATTGATAGTCTACTTTACTTTCAAATTTTATTCCAATCTTACAAATGGTTTTAATTGTCAAAGTATTGGAAGTATTTAGCGTATCATGACAACCTTGTTGGTAATATTCATTCTCAATGTGAGAATTGTATTTGTGAGGTCTTAAGTAGATTTTTTGCTTGAATTTTTGGTAAATGTTGGCAGGTAGTTTAGCCCTTTTTCAAGGGGAAACTCTGCCGAAATTTTTTTAAATTCTTATTTAATACGTGCGAGCAAGTTTCTACGATTTCTAATGAAGGTTCATCTTGCTTTTGGTATAGGTATTATGGCTCGCACAAGAAGGTCTCGAGCACCGACACCTCCATCTTCGTCGACAGAGGAACACACACCTTCCTTGCATGAGGAGTCACCTGAAGAGGAATCTCCGTCACCAGAGCCGCCACCTCGCTCTCGCCGGAAGACCGCGTCTACTAGCCGTGACGAGCCACCTCCGGACTACGATACCACTCGATTCACCTCGCTTGAAAACCAACAATGGTATGAATTCGGCTTAGACAAGGAGATTATCATCGAGAAGCACTTGGCACCGGAAGTGGATGCACACTACCACATCTCCACAGCATTCAAGCGCCTTGGTTGGGAGAACATCTTACAACTTCCCAAGCATTACTACCCAACCTTGGTCCGGGAGTTCTATGCCAACGTGGAAAACAAAGAAAGCCACAGTGGCAATCTCATCGTCTCGTGGGTTCGAGGCAAGAGAGTGGCTCTAACTCGGGAAACACTGGGATGCTTCGTCAAACTAAAAGACGAAGGACAAGATATCAAATTGACGAAGGAGTTCAAGGCGCGAGACCCTTGGCAGGTGGGAGAGGCAGTTGGACGCCTCAAGGGCCAGTATAGAGAGAGAGGAACTGCGAAGAAGCTTACAGTTTACGCCGATTCATTCGAGCATAGGTACCACCTAATCTTCTACTTGTTTGCCTTCAATGTGGTACCAAAAAAAAGTGGAAAACGGGAGCTCCGCAATAGTGATCTCTACTTTTTGGACAAGATGATGCATGGTGTAGGTGCGCAGCTGACCGGCATTCCTCTACCCAGCATTATCATCAGTTATATGCGGACTACAGCTCGCATGAGGGCCGGCGAGACCTGCTTCGGGTTTCCAAGACTGCTATCCCTCATTTTTGAGAAGGTCAAGGTTCCTCTTGGAACCGAGCGAGCTATCGTCACTAGGTCTGTCGAGGAGGTTAATACCTCTATACTCAAAGCTTTGGGCATTCCTACGGATTTTGGAGCTGCTCTCATTCGAGACACTGGAGAGGCATCGACTTCCGCCCAGCCTCCTCCGCACACTGAACCACAAGCGGAAACTCGAGAGGCGGAGGCGCAGCAAGCTCTTCCTCCTCCTGTTCCTCGACCGCCACCTCCTCCGAGATCAAAATGGCAAGAGCTCCTAAATGCCATTTGCTGTATGGAGGGACGAGTCGTCGAGCGTATCGATCAAACGGAGAGACGGATGACGGAGCGACTAGACAGGCATGATCGCCGTCTTCGGGCGATGGAAGAACACTTCAACATCCGCCGGTCGCCTACTCCGACACCTCATCAGGAGGAGGGCCATATTGGTACCTCACAGGGTCCTCATGGAGCGGAGGGCCATATTGGTACTCCGACACCTCATCAGGAGGAGGGCCATATTGGTACCTCACAGGGTCCTCATGGAGCGGAGGGCCATATTGGTACTCCGACACCTCATCAGGAGGAGGGCCATATTGGTCACCCTCATGGAGCAGGGCCATCTCCGACACCTCATCAGGAGGAGGGCCATATTGGTACCTCACAGGGTCCTCATGGAGCGGAGGGCCATATTGGTACTCCGACACCTCATCAGGAGGAGGGCCATATTGGTACCTCACAGGGTCCTCATGGAGCGGAGGAGGCCATCGTGACTCGTTCCGAGCAGCCATGACGCTCCGTAGCGGCTTGGATCTTTTATTTCTCTATTTTGCTTTTCTTTTGTTAAGACAACCTTTGTAGTTTTCTTATTGGATTATCTTGTCCAACTTATGTAGTTTGGTACCCTTGTTGTTTCATTTTGGACAGAATTGGGATGATTGTGAGGTTTGAAGGGCATCAAATTGCATGACCACTCATTTTGAGGGAAGTTTCAGTGTCTCCTACATGTCTGTACAATGAGGGCATTGTAGCTTTTAAGTGTGGGGGAGTGATTACTTTGTCTTATGGGTGGTTGTGTTTTGAAATGTATAATTGCAGTTGTGTATGGTTAAAAATGTTGGAATTTGTCTTTGAAATGTTGTCATGAGATTAATTTGTCTGAAATGCTTAAATGACAAAAGAAATTGATGCCTAAATTAAAGAATAATATTATTAATTTTCTGCTCCAATGAATCATGTACTGGGTAACAAGGGGGCTGCCATTTACAAATGTCGACATTCGCTTATTTAAGGGTTCAAAACGAATTCAAATTAGTGGATTAATGCGTTAATTTACTTAACACTCTGAAGGTTATTGAAGTATGAAATTCATGCACGAACTGAAAGAAATGTAAGGGCTAATTAAGAGGATAAACTGCACAACAGATTGGGAGCAAAATTGTACAAATATAGGAAAGCCGTAAAAAATAAAGCGTGGGAGTTGCTGCACACGGATCCGAGGCGCGGATCCGTGTTAACAAGATTGATCCGAGGCCTCGGCTGTACTTCTGGAGTAAGGGATCCAAGGTCATCGTACATCCGACCTCGGATCTACGATGGAAAGTCCACGGATCACTTGGATCCGAGCACGGATCCGTATTAACAAGATCGATCCGAGGCCTCGGCTGTACTTCTGTAGTAAGTGATTTTGAGGTCTTTAGGATCCGACCTCGGATCTAAATGGAAAGTCCACGGATCATATGGATCCGAGCTCGTATCCATTATCACTAGACAGATCCGAGGCGCGGATCTGTCTCTTTCCTCAGGTCAACAGGCAGAGCCGTTTTGCTACATCTTTCTCACAGGTTTTACAGCTATTTTGCAAAGCTTCACCTTCAATTGGCTAAGTTCGCTTTTACCTTTGTTCACCTTCCTTTCAAGTAGTTAGTTAATGCGCATGTTATCATATTTAAATTTCAAATCATCACATTTCTTGAAATATATGTTATTTACAATTCCATTCCAACCAATATTTCCAGCAACGTGTCCAAATATTTTAAAACTAAAACTACTATTCGCCAAAGTAAAGAATATAAACAAAAAGAGAAGCAAACAACAACTACAGAATTAAAGTGGAGCATATCAATGATGTCCAAGTCTTCCATGAGTGCCACATCCTCTGGGTTTGCGCACTCTCTGTGTTCGACGTGGCTGGACTGGGATCGCAACATCGACCTGAGTAATCTGTGACTCAAGTCTAGCATCAATAGCTTGGAAACTTGGGCCTTCATCTGTACCTCCTACATGTTGTTCACCACTTGCAAGATGTAAGTCTGTAAGGGGCGTAAACTCCGCCATAGGCACTGGCGACCTAGGATGGCCAATGGACCTAGGGATGCCCTGATGCTCGGTAGCCTGTGACCTTCCATCACATCCAGTTTGGACGGTGGGGTCTGGTGACCGGAGTCTACGACGGCGTCCACCACCAAGCTGACCTCCGTGAACATTCCTAGGAGCTCTTTCAACGCGATGGGGGTCTGCTGGTTGCGGAATTTGCTGGGGTACTCGTGGAGGGCGAAATGCAAGTCGGGATGACTCCCCTACAGTTTCCAATGTCATGGATGCAAAGTCCTTCATTGCATTAAAATAATTCGTGTGCTGTTCATCACTCTGTGCGAGACAGGTCTCAGCCATGTAATATACTTGAGACATAGCATCCATCTGGAGATATAATGCTGGGATGAGTCGGCTAGAATAGAGTTAAATCTTAACAACTTGGGGTTTGTTTGAAGGATCTCTTTCAGTAATTGTAAGGAAAACTTACTAGATATTGTGCTCTAGCGCTATCACCCTGAAAGCCCTCCGGATAAACGGGATGCCTAGTAGGATTTGAAATATATAGCACTGTCCGCTCGCGATACCATTGACGATACTCATCGGACGGATAGGTAGGATCTTCAGTTACAGCACCGTCCTCCACATGCATAGGCCGATCAGTCCACACATCAATATATGCTGCATGTCTAGTTATCCAGTCTTGATTCCCCTTGCCACGACGATCTAGAGAATGCAGTGCCTGTTGATTATCGGTCAGTCTTAGATCAGGCACGGGCTGATGATATCCGAACTGTCTCATAACTCGATTCGGAAGATGTGGCTCGACAACTTCCCAACATATGAGATACGTGACAGATCTCCAAATGCCGCGTCCTGCAGTACAATAGCTTGGCAGAGATGCGAGAATATCGTCCGAGTACGGCTGCCATATAAACTGCAAAGCCAATACTTATTCCATTTCGCCATACATACAATACATCACAATAGTTATTCTCGTTTTTACATCTAAAATTTAATTTATCTTCCCAGCACCTCCCCTATAACCGGATGAAAACTCCCTGCCAATCCAACCATTTTGACGATACTCAAGCATAATCTTTTTGCCATACAACCAACATATATATATAAATTTTAAACATCTTACTGAAATATAACGGCAAAGACCAATCATAATGACATCAAAAGACAATTAGTGTACCTCTCGGGCACGTAAGCCTGTCAACTGATCTCGGAATACAGATACAACATGTCTTGCCACTCTGTGTACATCAAATTGAACATTCCACCTGAGGGAACGAATTGGGAAAATATTTGTTAAAGGAGATAGTTGATTCGTATTAGTATTACAAAAATATATTTGATATATACATACCGAGCTCCATATGGACCAGGATAGTGCTCTAACGGCTGCACACGATCAGGGCGCATTGTTGGTATACGTTCCCACGCCCATAGCTGTAATTTATAATATTTGAATGTATTAATTGACCGTATAATCATCACCTAGTTAAAGTTTAACACGTTGAATCTGGAGGAAATGTACCTGAAGCAAAACTAATGGTCCCGCAATTGCCGATCTAGAGGGAGATGTGGCGCTACACAATGATCGATACAGAGTTGCTAATATCGCGCTTCCCCAACTAGTGATCAAAGCATGATCGAGCATCATATATCCACAGTCAAGCACCCCTTCAAAGCCAGCCAATCGAATATACTTTAGAACGGGCTCAGGGATAGGTGTATGCTCCCAAAAGTGCCTATCACATCGCCTGACATCAAGCTGCTCACCTACAATGTGCCCGTGAAATATAGAATGTGCCCGGTGTGCAGTGCCTGCTGAGATAATATCATACACGAATGGCCCCGGATGCAAGGCTGCATGTGTAGGAATGTCGGCCATATAGAAAACAATAGCTGCAAATGCATTATGTAACATATAAGGCTACTACACATTTAATTAGTAGACTGGTAGTTGATAAAACTAATGCAACACTTTAAATAGTGGGATGCTAAAAATGACACTGAAATATTACGAGCCAAAGTACTGATAAACAGAATATCGTCTCATAAATCATATTAATTCCATAATCCAACAAAATGACATAGCAAACGTTCGGTACACTGGTTCCTATCCCTAAAACGGATGATGTCAAACTCTAAAATTAGGACAATTTCTTCTATTGTGACCTGACTATTGGCAATTTGTACACCTTCTTGGTTCCTCTGGATCTCTCTCGTCCATCTCATTCCGAATTCTTCTAGCTCGTACCCTCCCCGCCCGACGGGCAACATATTTACTGCGATCTGCTTGTAACTCCCAATCCGGTTGGAGCCAAGTATCCGGATGTGGCAAAGGGTTAAACTTTCCTGAATACTGAACTGTCCATCGCCTTTTTGTAAACTGCGGATCTACCAGCGCCCCCGAATTATCCCTGCGATGCCTGCACACGGCCAACACGTGGGAACAGGGAAGTCGGTAGCACTGCCACTTACCACAAGAGCAAGATTTTTCCAAATACTTGACCGTTTGTATATTGCCCCCTTTACCGTCCACACGGCGGCCTGTCACCACTTTATACACCCCGGAAGAGCCATCGAACTCAACAACCCGGTGGCTTCTCGCTTTCTGATCCGAATTCTTAAACTTTCGCCAAATCTTTGGAGGAAATGGATTACGGCAATGTCTGGCGTCCTCCCTTCTTGTTCTAAACAACTCTACTGTCCGATGAAAAGTCATATCAATACAAGCCCGGATAGGCAAGTGACGTGCTCCTCTAAGTACATTATTGTAACTTTCGGACATGTTAGTTGTGAGAATACCCCAACGATGGCCACCGTCATGAGTTAGACACCACTTCTCGATTTCAATGTTAGACAAATAGGTCCATGCATCTGGAAACGTGCTCCTTAATTCTCGTTTGAATGCCCTCCACTTGCGCAACTGTCTGGCCCTTCCCATTGCCCAACACAACTTTTTTAGGTTCAAACCTTTGAAGTGAGTCATTAGGTTACTCCTAACGTGTCGTAGGTAAAACCTATGAAAGGCCAAAGGTTCTTGCCAATAGTCAAAATGTACCATAGCATGAATAATACCAGGATGCCGATCTGAAATGACACAAATGGGATATCGATCGCGGGCGACGTGGTATCTAAGTTGCTCCATGAACCAAAACCAACTAGAAATGGTCTCCTCGTCGACTATGGCATAAGCTATTGGAATAATGTGGTTGTTGGCATCCTGTGTCACGGCAACAAGTAGTTTGCCCTTATATTCGCCACGCAAATGAGTGCCGTCAACACATATTACCGGCCGACACATGTGAAATGCATCAATAGCCGGTTCAAAGGCCCAAAACACATACTTAAATGTCTTCACGTGATCCGTACTATCAGAATGGTGTAACCACCTGATAACGGTTCCCTGATTTGACTTCACAAGCGCGTCAAGATATTTTGGTAGTTCGGCAAAATTTGTTTCCCAAGAACCAAAAACAAGTTCAATAGCTTTGCGTCTGCCGTACCAAGCCTTTTTATAAGAAACATCCCCCTTCAGCACCTTTTTAACATCACTGACTATGTTCTTTACTTTGTACCCAGGATCGTCTTCAATGCTATGAACAACGTGTCTAGCAATAACCGAAGATGTTAGACTAGCATTGCTATTACTCATCAAATCACCCACACAATTGTGATCGTTCACCCACCTGGTTATTTGCCACAATCCGTGTGTCTTTTTCTTCACTGCTCGGACACACCAGTCGCATGGAGGTTCCGATGAGTCGGCCGCAGTGGTGAAGCTCCTTTCAATTGCGGATTTACATTTGGCAACCCAGGTGTTTCTCTTGCTCTCAACAACCCTGAACTCCCTATTATGAGTGATAGACCACATTCTAATAGCCCTACTCAGCTGTTGTTTGCTCTCAAATCTCATATGCAACCTTATATTATTATTTTCCTCACTAAATGTCACAATGCGCTCCAACTCACCTTCATCTGTCAGATATTTATCATCATCTATGTTTCCAAGATTAGAAAAGAATTTCAATCCTCGTGGAGCATACAAGGGGTTGCCAGATGCATCAAAGGGCTGTTGGTTCTCAAGATCCAGGTGGACTCCATGTTGTCCAATTTCGCCATCTGAGTCACTGCCTGACACATCAACAGACTCAGATTCCTCTACATCTTCCACGTCATGCTCCGAAGCATCATCTAGGGGGCTGTTGCAATGGCTTGGACCGGCAGTGAAATCCAAGCCATAACTACCAAGACGATCCTGCGATTCTGGATCGTCAAAACTCTGAATCGAGTCTAGGCCCTGAACAGATTCTAGGCCCTGAACAGATTCAACATCCGTCCTTAAGCCTGATGTAAGACGTGGCTCTAACGAGTCCCTACCACAATCTCCCTGTGACCATTGTGATACCGATGCCGTCTCAGGTACTGCTGTACTAGAGCTTGGTCGAAATCTTGTCGGATCCATGCATGCATGGACAAGCGACATCATCGGACCTAAATTAGTATTTGGTGAAATGAATGTCCCGGTGCCTCGAGGATTTTGGAATTTTTCATCCTTCTCGATATACAGTTCTGCGGTGTATGGAACAATTTCGTTCCATACATCGTACATTATCGCAAGAGTTTCATCATCAACCACTGGGGACACGTTATAAGAGCTTCGGTCACAAGGTTGGCGGAGAAATATATTCAACTTGAACAGCCCCCTATCGACCCCCATATATTCATAGATTCTATCCACCAACTTATGATATCCAATCCTGCATCATAATGAGAATGTACGGTTGCAGGTACGAGGCAAGTAACAAATTGACCCATCCTCGTAGTGTATTTTACCTCCCCAATAAAGAGACACGCGCAGAGGTCTTTCTATAGACATACGTGTGGAAAGAATCCCTATTTTGGAATAAAATAAGTTAGCTCATGTGGTACAAGAGTATACATCAAATAACAATCCCTATCCATTGTTACTGTTTCAAGTGTGATACAAAGGACAACTCACCTTAATCATTATGCATGGGCGTCTAAGGTACAAGTTAGTAATCGTGTGTTGTAGTCTTAATGTCATTTTTCATGTGTGTTTGTGTCACCCACTAAGTTTTCCAAACACATAAACCGTAGTCAATTTACCACTGAATTACCCAAGAAAAATGCAACACAATAGCACAGCCCACATTACGTTTTCATCCAAATAGATACACCAAATAGATAAATAAATACGAGCATTTGTAGTAGTACAAGCAAATGTGATACATGTTTGTCTTGTATACATATTTTTAGTTAACATTTTAAGTTAATGTTCCCTCTAACCGCCTATACATCATTACGCATCATGCCAAAAAGTTATTCAACAACTCCTAATTAAATTGAATAGTAGGTAATATCTCCGAGGATGTCTTGTTTTATTTAACGGAAAGAAGCACCCCCCCCTTTTGAGTCCATATTGTCGCCAATTTGTCTTATTATGTAACTCGAAATGCACCTATATGAATATGATGGAGATCACACAGAACCAAGATAAGGTACTGGAGCAGAGGATCTGGGGTGCAATGAGGGATTTGTTCAAATGAACCACCTCGTTCCCGTAGATCTTGCTTGTTCCGATATACCTTTTTGGATCTATTCACCCAAATTCAAAGAAAATATGCGTTGGTAAACTGAATAACATAGGTATAGAAAACATACTTATAGAAAATAAAAAAATGTCCATGCAAGGGGGTTACTTTGGTGTCCCATTCCGACAAGGGAGGTGTTCAAGCATTTTAAATGCGACCTGTGCTAGGTTCGCATTTCTCAGTTTATGCTCCTTACCAATTCCTTCACACATATTAACAACTTAAGAGTGTATATTTATCTCATTATTTGTTCTGACTTTGTAAAACCCTTTGTTTCCTTTCTGTTGATGCCAAGGCCTAAATCATGATGATTGTCTTTTCTTGTTTTTATCATTTTTTCAACTATTCTATAAAATGCAGATGAACGCCCAACATTTAATCCAACCATAATGTTTTCACAAAAAATAAAATACCAAAAATCCCAAGAAAGGTGAGTCCTCACATTCACCTTTTTTATTTAAAAAAAAAATAATTGTGGATGAGTTGTTCTCTTCCCAAAAATGGGGTTTGTTTTTAAGGACTGTCAAGTTAAAACTAAATAATATCATCCATGACGAAAAATTTGAACGCTAAAATTCCTTATATGAAAGCTTGGTATCATAGAAGAAGAGCTATTGAGCTTGTTTATGGCGTTTTGGTACTCGATTTAGTTGAATTACTCAAGTATGTGGAAGCATTTGGCCAATTAACTAATATTAGTCTATACTTAAAACACAATTGTTGCGGAGATTTTTTTAAATTCGTCATCAAATTGCAAATTTGTCAAACACAAATTACACAACAAAGGTGACTTCATATTGTTGTTCAAGGTCAACTTCGTAACTCAAAGGGCCGACTTCATTGATGTTCAATGAATTGAAGATCAAATGCAGAAGTACAGGAAGACACCATAATAGAAAACTAATGACGGCATGCAACTAAGAGCCCAACCGAAACAACAACAGTGTCCAATAAATTGCCAAATCAGAAAAGCCACTTCAATTTGGAAACCAAAAAATCCCAAAAAATTTTTAAATGCGAGCCACTTCAATTCTGTAGTATGAAATTGGCACCCCCTCACTTTTGATGCCCACTAATTTAACTATGGCTTGAATCTGATATATATAGCTTGATTTTCATATCGACAATTGGCAAGTAATGGTTATAGTCAGTCCATTAAAAAGAAAATAAACATAACGACAGAAATCGCATATGTATAAACATTTTGTCTTATACACAAAAAGCTTTGGATAAAGAAATAAAAGAACCTTCCTGTACATAAAATCAAATCATGTTTCATCATACAATCTTTGTGTCACTGCACTTTGGTTAATAAAGTTTTCTAATTATAGGATTAAGTGTTTACCTATAACAGCCAAAGATTGAAAGACCGGCAACTATGACAAATGGTAGCCAGAGATTATTATTGAACGAGTCATGCTTATTATATCTATGTTACCCTGTTATACTAACCTAGCAAGACAAACAAGAAGATGTGTTCAACAACTGAAAAACATGTTTTGGAAGATTCTGTCAAATTCTCACTTCACTTCACCAAGTTACCAATCGTGTCAAAATATTGTCTCAATGAACCAAATGAAAGTACTTGAAGCAAGGGAAACTTTCTACATGCTTCAATATCAGATTATATTACAACTCCACAATGGCATGGTTATCAATTACTGAATTAAGTGACAGAAGGGACCATTAGATAGGTTGTCGAACTTCAAGACCGAGGATTTTTTGTTTTTTGTACTTTACTCCAGTTTTCAGATAATACCAAAACAAAAAGGTAACATCTTAGGCCTTTGGTGGAATTTAGCAGTGAAGTACTGGAATTTAGCTGTTTAGTACCATTTCCTGAAATAGATCCGAGGTCGTATCTGTTCTTGAAGTCCTCGGATCCTCGGATCCACTATACCAGAAGTTCATCCGAGGTCTCGGATCCAACAGCAACTTGTAGGATCCGAGCTCGGATCCCCTGTTTTAATTTTTGGCGCTTCAAACGATCCGAGGTCGGATCCTTCTGGGTTTTATACGATTCGAGCTCGGATCTTACGCCCAAAAATTACAGCAGTTCATATTCATTATATAACCAAAAGCCATAAAATCTGAGCTAGGGCAACCAAAAGCCAGTAATCAACAACCACATAACTTAAACAAAAAAAGGGAACAAGGATAAACAAACCTGGTATAATCTGAGCTAGGTAGCAGCTGAGAAATGAAGCGGCGGCGAAGAGTGTACTAACCTAGCGGCGAAGGCTATGAACCGGCGAAGATGAACTGACTTGAAGCGCAACCGGCGAAGAGGAAGGAGGAGGGCCGGCGTGGCGGACGGCTATGAAGCGGAGCAGGCTACCAAGGTTGGCACCATTTGGTGAAGCGGCGAAGATGAAACGAAAATAGACGCAAAGAGGGACAACCAAAACCCAGCTGCGATGAATTGATGGGTAGCAGCTGAGAAATGAGATTCGAAATTGAGCTGAAGCGGGAAATCGAAGAGTGTCTTGGAGGCTGAAGCCGGTTGAACTGATGCTTCAACAGGTGAATTGAATTTTAGACGATTGCAGTCAGAATTGGAAAAAAATGCGAGCTAGCTCGCATTCTGCAAATGCGAGCTCTTGAGCTCGCAACCAAAGAATGCGAGCTTGTTTTTCTTTTTTTTTTAAAGCCCTTACCTCGCATTTGTGAAATGCGAGGTACCCGAACTCGCATTTCACAAATGCGAAGATCACATTTGTGGAAGCTGCTTCACTAATCACCCCCGCAGTAGTATAACTTTTGTTTTTCATCACAAATTAAGAATTTCCTCGGCTCGCATGAACCCTAGATGCCATTATTGGTGCCCAAATTTAGAAAAGAAAGCAAAGACAACAAGAAGGGGATTTATTTTTCCTATATGGAGAGTGTATGCTATAGACTGGATGTATGGCACGTATGCAAAACTTGAATTTCAAGTTCAAAGTGAGATTAATTGTCATTCATCCGAATCCACCATTGTATACACTGCTAGTGTGTAGAAGTACCGATCCTACACAAATTCCCCATGATTATCCAACATCATCCTCGTGTACCCTCTAAAATTTTCACCTCACATACCTTGTGCCTTTTCTCGAACAAAAATCCTGTGTCTCCTCACAGAAACACAGGCTGCTCTTACTGCAGCCATAAATCACACACCCATGGGTCCTCCCCAAACACAGTCATACATTTTAGTCTCTATGTCTTTCTTAGCTCTTCACTTTCTCGTCTCAACTAAAGTTTACAGTTTACACTACACGCCAACAGATGCTTCACTCCCTCTTTTCCTCCTTAATCCCCAAGTCGAGCACAAAATATACAAACTACTGGTACACACAAAAACTGAACACTACTTTAAAACCACTTTGGCCATCATTCATCTCACCTCTTGGTTTTCTTTCACAGTAAAAACATGCACATTACACCCTAGAATACGTTGTCATCTCTTGCTCCCAATACATGATACTGCGTTACAATAACAATTACGAGAAAAGTATACCTGACATAAATGGCCACTGAACACACGGAGCTACCAAATCACTGTCATTTGAAGATATTAGTATGGTATATGCATACTGCGTCCGTCTCATAAAATTTGTCATGTTTGTCATTTTTTGTTATCCCAAATTAATTGTTATATTAGAAAAGTCAACTCACTTTTTTCAATAAAATTTTATATCCTTCATGTGTCTCATAAACTTATTCCCCACAATTATCAATATATCAAATGAAAGATGGCCTGTTACTAAAAATATAAAAGAAAAGTAAAAATTCTCTTTTCCACTAGTATCACTATATATAAATTACCTGTTCTCCCAAAAACAGCAAATTTTATGGAACGGAGGGAGTATATTTTTTTTTTAGGTAGGAATTCTAAACCAAGTCTTTTAGTATTACTTTTAGTTGTTTAGGAAACTAATTGTTTTGGTACTAATTGTTAAGAAACTTTCTGACAGCTTTTTCTTTCTCAAGACGAACGAAACATAAGGTCTTTATATAGACCACGCAAATTACTAAATCCTATTGCGACACAAATGGACTCGATGGCTAACAATTTGTTTCTTAAACAAATAAAGCTAAAACTAAAGGACTTATTTTAGAATTATTTCCTTTTTATGCTGGAAGTTATGAAATTGATCTTGTGACACATTAGATGCCATCCTTGTGCCTAATTTTAAAAGCAAAAGAAAAGGAAATAAAAAGGGAAATACCCATCACTACATAACCTTATCTTCTATCTAATTTTCAGCTTACACATAAGGATGATAATGGGAGCAGGTGCCCGCGGGGGCTAATGGGACGGGGTAGGGAGGAATTTTTTTCCCCATTAAGAAACAAGGCGAGGGCTGTTAAAAAAATTATATATATATATATATATTAGTTACAAACTTATAATAATATTATTATTAGTTGTAAGTATTATATAATGTATATTAATATATGTAATATAATCGATATTATCAATTATACTAATAATTATACATGTCTACTAATAGAAATTATTAATTAGTTATACTAAATTTACTAATATATTTATATTAAATTCCTAATTACACTTAACATAATAACATGTTTTTTCTCAAAAAAAAAAATACAATGATGACTTAGTGATTGTATTTGTTTCAAAGGTGAAAACTTTTTTTACTTTATTTATATTTGTTTCATCATATTGGATTGTATTCAAATAATTTTTGTTTGATTGTTTTTATGGGTTTCAATTGTGAAATTGCAATAAATAATGATTTGAGATGTGTTGATATTTTAATCTTGAACCAACTGATGCGAACTCGATTCTCCAAATTCCCGCTCTCAAAGAAACAAATTGCATAAGCAGCGGAAGGATCTATCTTGACTAGGTTATGGATACAAAGATGGAACAACCTCAATCCCTCTAACCCACGAAATTGTGAACCTTGAATTGAATCTCAACCCACAATTGAATGATTTAGTGAACCAAAGGTATTGGTAGAACAACGCCACAACCAAGGTGGATATTTAATTGATAAGTTTGAATTAAATAACTCAAGAGAACTCTCAAATATTCAAGAAGGGCTCTCTTGGAGCAAGAGAAAAGTGATAACTCACATATGTTTAGAAAATTCTCAATAATAATAAACATTGGAAAGACTAGGCTATTTATAGCCTTACAATGACTCAAACCCTAATGTGATTTGGACTAAAAATCCAACTAAGATTCGGCCTCTTTGAAGACTAATCTGGCCGAATATTAACTCTATAATTAAACCACTAAAACATCAACTAAATTGACAATTAAACCCTTCACTTGACAATACCAATAAATGACATCACTTACTAACAAAACAACTAACTAAACTAACTTGCTTCTACTCTTTATGAATGACAACAAGTTGTAGTAAAGTAACACCACCAATTCAGCTTGGAATAATCTTTATAGATTTGGAAGGGAGCCGGTTCTTCATGTTTACATCATGGTTATTTGCTAAAATTTGACTACAATGAAATTATATAACAAATTTTTATGCCCCCGTAGGGGAAGCGGGGTAGGGCGGAGAGAGTGGGGGATAGGGGACGAGACGAGGGCGGAGAAAATTAGCTGGCAGTGGAGCAGGAAGGGGGGGAGGGGTTCACCGCCCCAACCCCACCCCATTGCCATTCTTACTCACGCACCTCTTATCCTTTTTTCTCCTGCCTATGCTCCCTTGTCTCCTTAAACAAATAAACACTACTTTGACTCCACCCACAATCACACACCTCTCGGTCCTTCCCCAACACATTCACACACTTCATTCTCTCCTTTTTTCTTGCTTCTTCGCTTTCTCACCTCGTCTCACTTTATAGGAAAAATCGTTCAAATAAAATAACCTTTTTAGTCTCTCATTTTTAAAAGTGTAATTTTACGTCCCTTACTAATCACATTGGTCAAATTTGAACCCCACCTAAGTTTTCGACTAATTTTTGGCCTGAATTCATCACGTGCCTTTTATGTGATCATTTTTTAGGGGTAAAATTGTCAAATCAAATTTTACATAATCTGATTTATAGTCCCTTAGATTTCACAAAATAAATTGTTTCATCCCTCATATTTCATAAAATGAATTTTTTCATCCCTCAGATTTTATAAAATGAATTTTTTCATCCCTCATTGACCATGTGTATGACTAGTTCTTTTTTTTTTTAAATAAAATCCATGTATATATCTATTTGATTTTATCTAAACAGTACGAATATTATGTAATATATTTCTATTGGATTTCACCTAAACAGACTAATTGTAGTTGTACATATGTTATTCAATAGATATATACATGGGTTTAAAACTAATAATTTTGTTTTAAACATATATATATATTTGATTTCATCATGTGAAACTATTCAATATTTGTGGCCTTTTGTCTTTTGGTAATAATTCATTTATTGAGCTGTGTAACAAGGTCATCTAATTAATCGGTCTTAATTCAAGTTCTATAGTCATGCTAACAAATTGTAACTTAAATCTAAATTTTCTACTCGCCACCTTTAAGACCAATAGTTGAATTACTTGTCTTATAATTGTCTTAAAATTTGATTATAATTGATAATGTTGAGGATTAAATGTCTTCTTTGTTTTTAATTTTCGAGTCAAAGGAAATGAACATGAGTGAAAAATTAACAAATTTTTTTTAAACTCTTGTATATATTTGTTAAATTTCACTTGAACAGTACTTTCCGGTGAAATCAAATAGAGATATATTACATGCTATTTGTATTGTTTATGTGAATCAAATAAATATATACATGAGTTTTTTTAAAAAAAAATTATTCGTACACATGATCAATGAGGGATGAAAAAATTCATTTTATAAAATGTAAGGGATGAAAAAAATTTATTTTGTGAAATGTGGGGACGAAACAATTCATTTTGTAAAATGTGAGAAACTGTAGATCGAATTATGCAAATTTTGATTTGACAATATTGCTCTTCAAAAATAACAATGTGCAATGGTGGATTTTGACTAAAAACTAGTTGGAAACTTACGTAGGGACCAAATTTGACCAATGTGAATTTGTAAATGATGTAAAAGTACACTTTTAAAAGTAAGGGATGAAAAAAGTTATTTTACAAAATGTGAGAAATGTTTTGAATGATTTTCCCCACTTTATACTTCTCTCTATTGCACCTTAATAATCCCTTCTCGTAGCTCCACACTAAACACTACTTTTTTCTTGAGGGAAGTTTCACATAACCTATTTTTGTCTTGCAATCATTCAAAATGACCGCAATAATTGAATACATGAAGGCAATAGAGATCCAAATGTTTTAATGCTAACCTCATGCAGACATTAAATTCCATGGCCATTGTGTGGTTTATTTACAACTTCTTGCAATTAAAAAATATATCTTCTCATTTGGGAAAAATAATTGCCAATACAAAAACTTAAGAGCAAAATACACTTTATCTCCCTATAATTTAGCAATTTTTCACATAACCTTCCTATAGTTTCAAAAACTATATATAACTCTCTCATATTTTGGATAAAAGTGTCAAAATGACGGAAATGATTATTTGTAACGGGATCCATAAAAATGTCAAAATTACCCATGTTTAAAAACTAAAATGGCTAATGTGATCAAAATATATAAACTTAATATGCATAAAGTGATCAAAATATATAAACTTAATATGCATGACACTCTAACCCTATATGATTTTATATTTTACCATATAACCCCTTTATGATGTTTATATGGGGTTACTTTTGACATTTTAGTTGATTCTGTTATGAAATACAAATTCCGTCAGTTTGATACTTTAATTCAAATCATGAGGGAGTTATGTATAACTCTTGAAACCATAGAGGGGTTATGTGAAAAATTACTAAACCACAAGGGGATAAAGTGTATTTTACCCGAAACTTAATAACTCTGTATAAAGTCTCCTAGCAAAGGGAAGTAAGGTTCAACTTAAATCAGGCTCAACTATGCCAAGAAACTGCTCGATATATATATATATATATATATATATATATATAGACAAAGTGCAGGCTACTTGGGGGTATAGTTGCAGTGCCACAGCTCCAACATCATGATGGCGGTAAATTTCTGCTGGGGGTGAGTTGAGAAACGATCTTCATATGAGAATCATTTGTACCAATATAATGCAGCATATCTGGAGACATAGCCGGCTATAGACATTAGCATCATTCCAATAGAACCAGCTTCAAATTCACGCCTATGAAAGAATGACAAAAACAAAAAGGGTGAATGAAGAAAATTAAAGGCATCCCATCCAATCATGGATTAAAATTAAACAACCATAACATTAGTTAAGGCGATGATGGAGCAAGGATTTTTTTCTTGAAGGAGACAAAATTTTTCCCAACAAAATTATCTTAATATGTTATATTCAAAATAATTTCCATCTATTTTAATATATGACATCTAAAAATATCAAATATTAACTTTAATTATAAAGGTATGTTTATTTCATAAATATGCAACATAGCATAACCAGAATTAAGGCAAGAAATAATTTTTGATTAAATATCTTATAACATCACAAACTATTCAAGTTGTACATTATAAGAAGATGTTCTAATATGTCACCTATGAAAACAAATATAACTATGCAATATAAATAATACTATTTTTAATTAAAAAAGGGATAAAAGTTATGTTAACATACCTTGAGATATCAACTTCTTTTCATAAAAGTAAATTGAGTTTTATGTTCTTTTACAGAACTAAATTTATCTATAATTGATCAACACTAAATTTGCCAGCAACCTCCTTTTCTATATACACAATTAGGCAATCATTCAAGAAATTATCTTTCAACTTGTTTTGAACCTTTGTCTTGATTATCTTCATAATTGAAAATGATTGTTCTGTAGATGCAGTTGATATAGAAAGAGTGAGAATAAGTCTAATCAATTGGGCAAAACTGGATATTTGTATATAGACCAATAAAGTAATTATTTTTGGATCAATTTATATGTTTAATTTATTATGAATAAATTGGATCAATTGGATCAATTTATTATAATATATCAATTTAACCTTTTATTATAATATATCAAATTGGATCAATTTATTATGAATCATCAAATTATATGTTTAATTTTTTTAAAAATTAAATAATTAGCACAATAAAAATAAGTAACTTTTCTTTAAGAAAAAAATTTTAATTCAAAAGTGGCTAATTCATATATATATATATATATATATATATATATATATATATATATATATAGTAAGCGGAAGAATTCGAATCTGAGACCTCTCGCTAACACTCACTGCCCCCTTACCACCCAACCTATCTCTCCCCCCCAATTCATATATATATATATATATATATATATATATGTATATATATATGTATGTAGATATATGTATACATATATATATATGCATGTATATATATATGTATGTGTCTATATACATATATGTATATATATATTTGTATGTATATATGCATGTATATGAATATATATATATGTATCTATATATAGGTATGTATATATATACATATATATATACACACTTTCATAATATGTATATATATTCACACTTTCATATATATATGTATGTGTGTGTCTATATACATATATGTATATATATATTTGTATGTATATATGCATGTATATGAATATATATATGAAAGTGTGAATATATATACATATTATGAAAGTGTGTATATATATATATATGGGTATGTATATATATACATATATATATATACACACTTTTATAATATGTATATATATTCACACTTTCATATATATATGTATGTGTGTGTCTATATACATATATGTATATATATATTTGTATGTATATATGCATGTATATGAATATATATATGTATCTATATATAGGTATGTATATATATACATATATATATACACACTTTCATAATATGTATATATATTCACACTTTCATATATATATTCATATACATGCATATATATATATGTATACATATATCTACATACATATATATATATATATATATATACATATATATATACATATACATGCATATATATATGTATACATGTTATGAAAGTGTATATATGTATACATATATATATATATATATATATGTATGTGTCTATATACATATATGTATATATATATGCATGTATATGAATATATATATATGTATCTATATATAGGTATGTATATATATACATATATATACACACTTTCATAAACAAAATAACGTGATAATAGCCTTGTTAGTATCATTACATAAGAAAATAGATGCAGTAGCAGAAAAAGTTAGAGTTTTGCAGATAGATAAATTTGAAAAAGACCTAGAAGAGATTACGGATCAGTTTAAAAGACTACCAGTAACAAAGAAAGAAAGTAAGCCACATCTTAGTAACATATTCTCAGTAAATCCCAAACCACAAAAATTTTAAAATGACAAGTAGAAACTCATTTACAAGACCCAGTAGAACAGTTAATGAAAATACACAAATAGGAACTAGTGTATTAAACATAGGAAGACAGTTAAGAAGGAATAGGAGCATGCATTTAGAAGAGGCAATTGATATAGAAAGAGATTTAGAAATATACAGAAATAATGAAATAAATTTATTAAATCCAAGAACCTTATATTCAGTAGGATTTCTTAGAAGTAATACAGGGTTATTTAGACAAACTAGAGAAGAACCAGTAAGTGCATTAACAAATCCAGTAAATTTAAGAATAATAACACAGCAAAGTATAAATCAAATAAGAAGACAATATACATATATGCATATAGGGTTAATAGTTATAGGAATAAAGGGCTTAACAAGAAAAGGATTAGGAAAAAAGGTACTATTAGCAATATTAGATAAAAGACATAAAACAGTAGAAGATGCATTAATAGCTAGTATAGAAATATAGAAAATATATGCATGCTAGTTTATCAATTGCCTCTTCTAAATGCATGCTCCTATTCCTTCTTAACTGTCTTCCTATGTTTAATACACTAGTTCCTATTTGTGTATTTTCATTAACTGTTCTACTGGGTCCTGTAAATGAGTTTCTACTTGTCATTTTAAAATTTTTGTGGTTTGGGATTTACTGAGAATATGTTACTAAGATGTGGCTTACTTTCTTTCTTTGTTACTGGTAGTCTTTTAAACTGATCCGTAATCTCTTCTAGGTCTTTTTCAAATTTATCTATCTGCAAAACTCTAACTTTTTCTGCTACTGCATCTATTTTCTTATGTAATGATACTAACAAGGCTATTATCACGTTATTTTGTTTAGGATATGTTTTATCTGATATACTGGCCCCTAAATAATCTGTTAATCCTAATGTTTCCTGGTGATAATATTTTAGTTCTTCTAGTATTTTTATATATTCAGGATATAAAGTGTATTGTGAAGGAAGTCGTTTATTAGTACTGTTCATATATTAACTCAAAATTATTTTTTCTATTTTATGTAATACTATTTCTACCTGATTATAAGATTTTTTTAATTCTTTTGATTTTTGACTAATTTCTTCTAATATTTCGTTATTAATTTTATATTCTTTGAGTTGTTCAAGACTTCTTATTTTTGTAATTATTTTATTATTTTGATCTTTTATGTAGTCTTGATTTTCTACTAAAGTTTTTATTATTTTATTTTTATTTTTTAATGATTCTACTAAGTTTTCTATTATTCTAAAATTACTTTCTTTATGTTTTTCTAAAGATTCTGCTAATGATATTATTAGGTCAACTAAGCTATTATAATTTTTATCTTCTATACTATGTAAACTATGCTTATATATGTTACTATGTAGATATATGTATACATATATATATGCATGTATATACATATTATGAAAGTGTGTATATATATATGTATATATATATTTGTATGTATATACACACTTTCATAATATGTATATATACATATTATGAAAGTGTGTATATATATATGTGTATGTATATATAGATATGTATGTATACATATGTATATATGTATGTATATGCATATACATACATATATAGATACATATATATGTATATATTCTGTAAATCTACACTAGCAATATCATAGAAAGATAGCCAGAGGGGGAAGTGGGGTGATGGCTATCTTTCTTTACATTTTATGATATTGATAGTGTAGATCTATAAATTTAGATCTGTCTGATGAGATTGCTTAATTTCGTGATTACCATCTTTATTTATTTATGATGTTGTTAGTGTAGATCTACAAGTTTAAATCTGTCTGATGAGACTGGTTAACTTCGTGATTACTATCTAATGTATTCAAACTTATTATAGTATTGATAGTATTGATTTTATGACTTTGGATCTGTCCGAGGGACATGGAGCCTGTAATTGCTAATCTCCGGTCTAGGCTGAGCCATGAGATTTGGCAGTCCTGTAGGGATGTTAAGGTTCCTGTGATCCGAGATTCAGGACGGTGAAGTGTCGAAAGATCGGATCTGATTCCATGGGTTTTTACTATTAATATTATGATTTTGTTTGGAAATATAGTCGTCATACATAGTTAATCTTTCTCAAAAGGTTAGATCTTTTCTTGTAGGTTCATCACTATCTTTATTATGATGGAAATATGGTCATCATGTATAGTTAATCTTTCTCAAAAGGTTAGATCTTTTCTTGTAGTGTCCTCACTATCTTTGTTATAATCGGTTTAGAAATATTATTATCCTCCATGGATCCCGAAGGATTCTGTGCCAAAGGGAAGAGGAATATAAAGTTTATTTATTTATTTGAGCTTATTTATTTAATTGCTTTTCTTTACTCCTGGCCTCCTTTTTTAGAACTAACTCTACCTCTTCTAGTTCTTTTTCAAACACCAAACCAGACGGGACGAGGGGTTAGCCCCTTAAACTAGAAAAGTAAATGAAATAAATTAAAAGGAAAGCATAAAGGTTAGGAAGTGGGTCGCAGTCGGACTGCCACTCAGTTAGAGTGTTAGTTTAGGCGGTATAACCGGCCATGGATGGTTAGTATAAACAAAATAAATAAAACAAGTAAATGAATATGAATATGAGGCGGCTCAACCGCCCATTTGATTGAATAAGATTGAATATGAGAATAAGAGAAAACTTACAGAATATGAAACTTGTACAAGGCATGCTTCCTTGTTTGAATAAAAACTAAAAACTAAACTAGTTTGTAGAGAGAGAGAGAGAGAGAGAGAGAGAGAGAGAGAGAGTTTCTTCAAATCTAGAGAGAAGGAAGAGCTTGAAGAATGATGTTCTGAATTGTGTTCTGAATGGTGTCTGGATTGTGTTGGATTTGAGGGGTATATATAGCAAAATTTTCGTGTTGCTACAGTACCCGCTACAGTGATTTGCTACATTACTGGTACAGTGCGCTACAGTGCATCGTTTGTCTTTTTGTTGCCATGTTTGCACAGTAACTTGCCAGACTGCTACAGTGCTTCCGGTGTTACAGTAAAAAATGATTTTTTTCTGAATTTTGTTTCGATTGAGCCAACTTGAATATCTATTTGTATTTTTAGCAGATTGTTGCAGATAGCTCTTGTTTTGTCTCCTGAATCATTTTTTCATATTCAGGTGTTTGTATACCCCATTCCTTGAGCCAATGTCTGTTGAGGATTAATCTTTGAATTTTTCTCCGCTTCATGAAGCTTTGATCTTTCAAGCTTCGGACGATATTGTTTGTTGGTTTTGCAGTAATGTTGTCATGTTCATGCCTGAGATGTGGGGGGATTTGTTGACCAATCTCTGTGTTGTAGAATACAACATCAAAGTATCTAATCTTGTCTTCCCTACACTCCTGTTTATATGAATAATAATCTTTTGAAATATGCAGTATTGTACTATTAGAAAGCTTTGGTGGCATCCAGTTGCTGATTTTTCTGGATGTTAAACTTGTCATTTTCCTGCAAAACAGAATTTGTTAGTTTAAATGGTTTAGAGAAGGTAAGAGGGCATTAGGATTAAGGAGTTGAGGTATTATGCCCTCTTCTGTGGTTAGGTAAGGAATTAGTTGTCGAATAAAGGACATTCCTAATATGGCATTGTTGGTTAGTTTTTTGGCTAGAAAAAAGGAATTTGGGATTGATACAGAGGAGAATTGGATCTGAACATTTGTTAGTTTGAAACTAACTTCAAGTTTAGCTCCATCAGCTCCTCTAAGAACTTCTTTGGTTTTTTCAAAAAATTGGGATGGAACAAGATTTTCAATAATACAGCTTTAGTCTGCCCCAGTGTCAAATAAGGCTTCAGTTTCGATTACGTAATTATTGTTAATTAGTAATCGAACTTGGACCAAGTGATCTTTGTTTTCCTTGGGTTTTTTGGATAATTTGTTTAAGAATTCAGTATCATCCTGAATATTTGAATCAATAGGTTCTCTGATTGATACTAGGTTTTAAAGAACAAAGCTGTCAAGTTCTTGTTTAGCTTTGACTGCTCTAATTTCTTCTTTAAGAAGATCAATTTCTGTTTGGAGATTTTGAAGGGTCAGGGGTTTGGTAGGTTTGGATGGAAACCTATCAAGAATGTCTGTAAGATTATAGGTTTTGAGAAGTCTTGGGTCTTTGGCCAATGGATTCAAAGAGGTTGAGGTTTGGTTCAAGGATTCTTTGAATTTGTTCAGGTAGAGTTGCTTTTTCTCTTTCTCAGGAATTTTTTCAATAATGTCGAGGAGAAGGTTTTGATCTTTGGTCAATACGTTGATTGTATGACCTTCTTCTTCCACTTCATTAGTAGTTTGGGAGGAGGATGATGTTGAGACTTCAGATGGTACAAAGACACATTCTTAACCAGAATATATGCAAGTTCAGACGGTAACAAAGCCTATTGGAAAGAAAAATTCCTTGATGGCCTTCCTAAATCATTGCGAGATTTGGTTCGAGAAGAACTCAAGACTCAATACAACGAAATTGTGCCATGGAAAACAATAACCTATGGACAGTTAACCAGCCAAATCCAGTAAGTCGCACTCAAAGTATGCCGACAAGACAAGATGCTCAGACAACTTACAAAGGACCAAGCCCAAAGAAGAAAAGACCTTGGATCCTTCTGTGAACAGTTTGGGCTACTAAATTGTTACAAAAAACCCCATAAAAGATCCAAACCCACAAAACACCTTGAAAAACCCTTCTATTACAAAAGGAGATACCAATCCAATAAACAAATATCTCCCATTCAACCACCTCAAATCACCGGATCTCCATCACCAATTATCTGTCACAAATGCCACAAACCCGAACATATAGCCTGATATTGCAAATTCAACCAAAAAATTAATTCCTTAGATTGAGAAGACCATATCAAAACTCAAATATCATATATGGATCAAGACAGGTCTGGTCCCGTCTGATATCAGAGTCAGAGGGGGAAGTGGAGTGATGGCTATCTTTATTTATTTATTATGATATTGCTAGTGTAGATCTACAAGTTTAGATCTGTCTGATGAGATTGCTTAATTTTGTGATTACCATCTTTCTTTATATATGATGTTGCTAGTGTAGATCTACAAGTTTAGATCTGTCTGATGAGACTGATTAACTTCGTGATTACTATCTAGTGTATTCAAACTTATTATAGTATTGATAGTATTGATTTTATGACTTTGGATCTGTCCGAGGGACATGGAGCCTGTAATTGCTAATCTCCGATCCAGGCTGAGCCATGAGATTTGGTAGTCCTGTAGGGATGTTAAGGTTCTTGTGGTCCGAGATCCAAGACGGTGAAGTGTCGAAGGATTAGATCTAATTTCATGGGTTTTTACTATTAATATTATGATTTTGTTTGGAAATAGAGTCGTCATGCATAGTTAATTTTTCTCAAAAGATTAGATCTTTTCTTGTAGGTTTATTACTATCCTTATTATGATGGAAATATGGTCGTCATGTATAGTTAATCTTTCTCAAAAGGTTAAATCTTTTCTTGTAGTTGCCTCACTATCTCTGTTATAATCGGTTTAGAAAAATGGTTATCTTCCATGGATTCCGAAGGATTCTGTGCCAAAGGGAAGAGGATTATAAGTTGTTTAAATTATTTATTTACTTGTCTTTGCTTATGGCTTTGTCTATTAGAACAAACTCCAGATCTCCTGTTTTAAACAACAAACCTTCTGAATTCTAGATTGACAAACAATATCTTAGATCGGAATTCTTTGCAAACCACAACCATTTTAAAAGAAAATATTTTTTTGAAAAATATCAGGGCGAAATCCGAAAAAATATACAAGAAAACTTTATGACTTTTTGAGAAAAACAAAACAACATATTCATTTCTTTGATTGGTATGAGTCTCAAACATCTAAGGTGTCCGCACCAGAGCTTGAAAATTCAGTTCAAAATATTTCAAAACCTGCATCCTCTATGTCAAAAACTCCAACTTCTATACAAGAACCCTTAGATCTATCTCAAATAAACCATATATTAGAATCCTCTCACAAACAACCAGCATAATCGATAGATCCATCAAAATCAATTTGTATAAACCTAGCAAATTCACCAAAACCTTTTTTAAATTATGAATCTATACCAGAATCTATAAACCTACCACATCTGCAAAAAGTATTGGAAAACAAATTTATAGATCTACCAAATTCTCCCATAAATCTATCAAACCATAAAGATTGGGAAAATTACCAATTTAGTCCTCAAACTATTTTACTAAAGTCGATTTGGTCCCTAAAAGTTTTATCGCACCAATTAAGTCCCTTAACTAAAATTCTTGTGCCAATTGAGGACTTATATGGCGTCGCCACCCAAAACTCATGTATCTGTACAGAAAACAATGGCCAGGCAGGGGTCTTTTTGAAAGTTTGCATCCTAATTTCTATGGGAAGCAAGACAGAGCCCATTTTGCATCCGAATTGGGGGAAACCTGTGAAATTAGGAGTTTTCCAAGACAGAAACCCATTTTGCATGCAAATAGCGGAAGAAATTGGGGGTTTGAAACCGATTCAAAATTTCAGCAATGGAGGGAGATAAGATGACGAAAACAGAGCGAAATTCCTAAATTGGTTCGCGGGCAACAGAGCAAAGCAAGGAAAAGCTGGAGGATGAATATTCCGACGGGATGGCAGCGAGGATTTCTGGTAAGTCTTGGCCTGCATGTGCGATGTTTGAAGTTAATTTTTTTGCTAATGAGTTGAAACTCGAATCTGATAGACGTTGTTGGTTGTTGAAATACAGTTGGTAGATTTACCCTTTTCTAATTTAAATGATAGGATGTTGGTAGATATAAGATGTGGCGTATGTGTAGTGGATTATGTTGTTATTTTAGTTTCGGTGGTCCCTTTGCTGTGAAAAATGCACTATGTTGTTGTTGTCATGCTACCTAATTGGGTTACAGGATTGTGACCGAGCATGTGGATGCCTGGACTAAATTGGCAATTTTTCCCATAAAAATTTACTAAATCAAGAATCTAACATTCTAGTTTTGAGACAACCAACGAATAATACCATTAGAAAAGACATAGGAAACTCCTTAGACATAGGATATTCCACAATAAATGTCTTATCTAAAACTCAACCTTGTATCAAACCTATAACTGTTAAAGATTTTCAAACAGAAATCGCTTCTCTCAAAAGGCAAGCTAAAACAATCGAAAAAGCAGCCCAACCAACCACTGAAGAAGATATCATTGAAAATCCTCCTCAGTCAAACATAATATCTTATAAAAAACATTTTGTTCTTATAAGACTAGTTATTAGTAACAATTATATTGCAGAAACAGAAGCTTTATTTGATACAGGAATGGATCTTAGCTATATTCAAGAAGGTCTTATTCCAACAAGGTTTTTTGAAAAAACAAAAGAAAGCCTTAGAGGAACCAATGGTTCCCAATTAAACATTCAGTTTAAACTTTCAAACGTTCAAGTTCAATTTTCTTTTGTATCCATCAAAGAAACATTCCTCTTGGCAAAAGACCTTACCAACAATGTTATTCTTGGAACAACTTTTGTTACCAAACTTATCCCTTATTTAACCACTAATGAAGGGATCATACCACAAAAATATGGTCAAGATGCTCTCTTACCCTTCTCTAGAAAAATGATTCAAAAAACATTAAATTATCTACCCCTCAAACATAGCCAAATCAATTTCTTAAAAGAAGAAATTGCCTACAAAAGGATAGATGAGCAGCTCAAAAAGCCAGAAATCCAGCAAAAAATCCAAAACCTGCAAACAAGAATCCAAGGGATGGTTTGTACAGAAGTTTCATATGCATTTTGGACAAGGAAACAGCATACTGTCCACCTCACTTATGAACCTGATTTTGAGGAAAAGGATATTCCAACAAAAGCCAGACCTATACAGATGAATCAAGAACTACTTCAACACTGCCAAAAGGAGATTAATGACCTCCTATCCAAAGGCATTATTAGTCCAAGCCAATCTCCACGGAGCTGTCCAGCATTCTATGTCAACAAACAATCAGAGATTGAAAGAGGGGTTCCAAGGCTCGTAATCAATTACAAAGCCTTGAATAAAGCTCTTTGGTGGATCAGATATCCTATACTAAACAAGAAAGATTTTCTTCAAAGACTTTATTTTGCCAAAATATTCTCAAAATTCGACATGCAATCTGGATTTTTGCAAATTCAAATTTATGTTGCAGACAGATACAAGACAGCATTCACAGTACCATTTGGACATTATCACTGGAACATAATGCCATTTGGTCTCAAGAATGCACCTTCAGAATTCCAAAGGATTATGAATGAGATATTCAGTTCTTACTCCTCATTCATCATCGTCTATATTGATGAGGTCCTGATTTTTTCAAAAAACATTGAACACCACTTCAAACACCTAAATACGTTCGTACATGTCACCCAGAAAAATGGTCTGGTTGTATTCCAAAAGAAAATTAGCCTTTTCAAACAAAAATCCGGTTCCTTGGACATCATATTCACCAAGGAACCATTACCCCCATCAATAGGTCAATCCAGTTTGCCGATAAATTTTCTGACCAGATTCTTGATAAACAACAGCTCCAAAGATTCTTGGGTTGTTTAAACTATGTCTCAAACTTCATTTCGAGTCTTAGCAATATAGCCAAACCTCTATACGATAGACTAAAAACCACTCCGCCCTTATGGATGGATATCCATACAGAACAGTCAAAAAAATTAAAATCCAAGTCAAAGCCATTCCTTGCTTAGCTCTTCCAGATCCAACAATTCCAAAAATTGTGGAAACAGATGCTTTTGATCTAGGATATGGTGGTATTCTTAAACAAACAAAAAATAATGAAGAACAAATAATTGCTTTTGCTTCCAAACACTGGAACAATTCTCAACAAAACTATTCTACTATAAAAAAAGAAATCTTAGCAATAGTTTTATGTATTACAAAATTCCAAGCTGAACTACTAAACCAGAAGTTTTTACTTCGGGTTGATTGTAAGTCAGCTAAAGATGTTTTACAAAACGATGTCAAAAACCTTGCCTCTAAACAAATCTTTGCAAGGTGGCAAGCAATTTTATCAATCTTTGATTTTGACATTGAATATATTAAGGGGACCTCAAACTCCATTCCTGATTATCTAACCAGAGAATTTTTGCAGGGAAAATACGATGCCTAGGAAAAAGAAACAACAGGAGAAATCCTCAAAACAAACAGAGCCTTCCTCTTAAGCAATCAAACAAGGCTCTTCAAGTTCATCCAGTCCATCCCATAAGGAAAAACAATCCTCTTCAAACTCACCCTCAAATAGATTCCAAATTCTTTCCTCACCTCAACCCATATCCATAGCCTCTCCAAAAACATGGGCAGATAGAGCTGAGGAAGAAGATGAGAAACAAATATATTTTGACCGTCTCAAACAATGGGCTGAATCTCATGGATATCGACCTGATCCACAGGGATACCCTGTTTGAGATACACCAAGCCATTTTAAATTGGTTTTAAACCAAAACACCAAGCCCAAACAGCCCAAACCCATTGTTATCCAAGAATCTAAGACCTTGGCTAACTTTCAACCAAAACCAAACAAAACTTCCTGCCCATATGTCAAATCAAGCACCTACATTCCTGTAGTCCAAACCGAACTTGATTATTGGCATGATGACCCAAACATACTAGCCCGAACTATTCTTCCAGATACCTACAATTTCATACCTCAAACTCTTACCAAGACATTTGAATATTACAAACTCATTCTCACAGATTCAAAGTCTCTGATCCTTTAACCCCACAAAACTGAAATGAAGGACAAAAATGGAAACCCTACCAGGAAATACATTAATACTCATTCTAGTGCCCAAATTCTAAAGGTTATCAAGCCTTCAGAATGGGGAACAAATCTAAACAAACCTAAACCTTTTTCCACTTCCTTTAATCCCCCAGGATATACTTATTGGGATTATAAGGCAGCCTGGTTCTATGCCTTCACTTTCCAAAACGAATTAAACCAACATTCTTATCTTTTCTATTTTTTGAAAACAAACAAGTATGATTTTCTAGCATGGTTTGTAGCATGGTGGAAAGCACTTGGACCTAATCTGAAAATTCTTCCTCCAGATATCAAACAAAGCTACAAACTATTTGAAGAAAGATTTGAACCCCAAACAACTATGTACCAATCAGCCTGCACTTCTTTTCTATATTTTCGGTAGCATGGGTCTACAAGTGGAAATACGAATACATACAGCAAACACAGCTCCCGCCATTGTTAGTTCAACAGGGATATTCAAAATGGTGGCCAACATTCAAAAAAAAATTCATTGAACCAGCAAACATCCAGGCATGGTTTCAGAAGAACCCTCGCTCAATCAAACTCAGAGACAGTCAAACTAGCCAGTTTTTGCAACAGAAGTCTATCTTAGCAGCCAAGCTGGCATCAATCACTGACAAACAAGAGTATATCAAACAACTCAAAGATATACTTCTACAACTTGATCATTCAAAAGAAGCTCCAAACAAAGAGAATGCCTCCAGTTTTGGAACAAAACTTAATGAATATGAAGGCCCAGAAAATGAAGATGATTGTTATGAAATTTTTTCACAAATTCCATAAAGTCATAAAACAATGAACAAGAAAGAAGAAAACGAGAAAAATATTTTTACTGTAGCACCGGAAGCACTATAGCAGTCCGGTAAGTTACTGTGCAAACACGGCAACAAAAGACAAATGAGGCACTGTATCGCGACTGTAGCGGTACTATAGCAAATACTGTAGCGGGTACTGTAGCAATACGAAAATTTTGCTATAAATACCCCTCAAACCCAACACACCAGGCAGAACACAATTCTGAACACCATTCTTCAAGCTATTCCTTCTTTCTAGACTTGAAGAAACTCTCCTCTCTCTCTCTCTACAAACTAGTTTAGTTTTTAGTTTTTATTCAAACAAGGAAGCAAGCCTTGTGCAAGGTTCATATTCTGTAAGTTCTCATATTCAATCTTATTCAATCAATGGTCGTCTGAGCCGTCTCATATTTATATTCATTTACTTGTTTTATTTATTTTGTTTATACTAACCATCCATGGCCGGTTATACCGCCTAAACTAACATTCTAACTGAGTGGCAGTCCGACTGCGACCCACTTCCTAACCTTTATGCTTTCCTTTTAATTTATTTCATTTACTTTCCTGATTTAAGGGGTTAACCCCTCGTCCCGTCTAGTATTAGAGCCAGAGGAAAAAGTGGGGTGATGGCTATCTTTCTTTACTTATTATGATGTTGCTAGTGTAGACCTACAGGTTTAGATCTGTCTGATGAGATTGGTTAATTTCATGATTACTATTTAATGTATTCAAACTTATTATAGTATTGATTTTATGACTTTGGATCTGTCCGAGGGACATGGAGCCTGTAATTGCTAACCTCCGGTCCAGGCTGAGCCATGAAATTTGGCAGTCCTGTAGGGATGTTAAGGTTTCTGTGGTCCGAGATCCAGGACGGTGAAGTGTCGAAGGATCAGATCTGATTTCATGGATTTTTACTATTAATATTATGATTTTGTTTAGAAATATAGTCATCATGTATAGTTAATCTTTCTCAAAAGATTAGATCTTTTCTTGTAGTGTCCTCACTATCTTTGTTATAATCGGTTTAGAAAAATGGTTATCCTCCATGGATCCCTAAGGATTCTGTGCCAAAGGGAAGAGGAATATAAAGTTTATTTATTTATTTGAACTTATTTATTTAATTGCTTTTCTTTACTCGTGGCCTCCTTTTTTAGAACTAACTCTACCTCTTCTAGTTCTTCTTCAAACACCAAACTAAAAGAAGAAATCAATATATAGGACATTAATCAAGACAAAGACAATTGGGAAATTCCTAAATATACTCAAATCAATATATATGAAAGAGAAAGAAAGTGGATGTTTTCCACTTTAGATTATACAATTAAGACAGTAGAACAAACTATAGTCTTAGATGCCGATCATGAAGAAATCAAACTATTATCCAAGAAAATAATAGAAAAATATAAAGAAAAATATAATTATATTCATTTTGAATTAGTACAAATCGCAGCTAAACCTTTGACAAGAGAAGGATTAGACACATCCCTACTCCTTTGTTTTAGAGATAGCAGATTCTTAGAATTCAATGATTCTCTCTTAGGAATGGCAGAAACTAGCCTTTGTGGAGGACCAGTATATTTTGATTGTTTTCCAAATTTTATAGTCTCTTTAAAAGAAAAAAACATTCTAGATGCTTTAACATTAAACACAAAAACTGCTAACTAAAGAGTCAAAATTGGGACTCTTCCCGTAGCTATTATTTATAGAATTCAATACAAAGTTATGAATTTAGCATTTAGGACAAGAACCCTAAAAATATTACAAAAGGGAGAGAAAGTCCTATTCCAAACAGATCTGGCTAGATCTCGAATTACAGTTCCAAGATCTATCACCTAGAACTAGATCTCACTGCCGGAAAGTTGGGTTCTTCCTGAAGTAGCTCCAGCAGACCCAATACAAAATATAACGATTTCAAGCATTCAGCAATTTGCTTCTGGAGCTATTCAAATCAAATTTGATAGATCTATGAGTTTCAGGGCATCATCTTCATCAACAACTGATATAGATATGTCTAGATACTCAGCAGGAAGAAGATCAGTTTCAGACAGGCCACTGATTTCTTCTATCTCAACCCGACTCTAAGATCTAGATCTTTCTACTATAATTTCACAAGCAAGGTATGCAACCAACAGACCTACTCCTTCAGAGATCCAGGATGGATCCTCTGATGATCCAGAACAGGAAGGACTTCTTAGATCTTCTACATATTCCTCCATAACAGACAGTCGTTCTCAACTTGACAAATTGAGGGTACCTGTGACAGCCCCACCTCCCCCTAAGGCGAACCAAAGGGTTCGACGGACCGCCTGCCCAACTCTCGCCGGGACTACGGATCTGGAACGAGCGTAAACCCTACCAACCGCTCAAAAGAACTTCGAGAAGATAACATTCACTGTCCGAAACCCAACCAAGCACAACAACTTTAGATAACCCTAGAAAAGAACATTTCCAAACCCAATCAACTTAGGAACATGGTTAAACACTTTTATATACACATGGTTACAAATTTACAATTCAAAAGGGAATTGTTTGGTTAAAATACATTTAAGATTTTCCAACCATCGAGGAGCTATACAAAAGAATACTAAACTAACTCAACTCATGCTTCAAAACATCATAGTCTTCAAAAGGTGATTTCCTGTAAGGAAAACAAGGATAAAGGAACGGGGTGAGCTAGAAGCTCAATGAGGTACCAACAGTATAAACAGTAGAATCAGTAGAATTCATGTGAAAGCACTTTGGAGGCACATATTCACATCAAATACGAGAAATGAATGAATGTCACAATGTAAAGGATACAGGTGGCTCTCAGGAGCCAAATCCCCGTTGCTATACTTGATCCAGTCTTGTTGACCCTCCGTCAACGTTCAAATAAAGGAACCAATCCAGTAGATCACCACTTTAACGCCAAAATCCCGTTCACCAAACATACCCCTTACCGGGCCCGAACGCCAAACAGGAACATGAATGGTAATACTCGAGTATACCGGAATCAAGAGTCTCAATACCCAAAGATTCCCCCAGGAACAGGCACCCATGGATTGTCAATTATCTCGACCAAACCCTCGCTGGCTCGATTTAATTAACTCCCCATGAGCTTGAGCTTAGGTTTAACAGGAAGGTCGTTGGATACTCTTCCAAACGACATCATAACAAGTGCAAGTAACAAGTTCAAGTACATGACAAGTACAAGTAATAGATTCCAGTTTGTTCAGTACAGGCAAGAGAACGAGTGTGATAAAGTACACCCTCGTCTCATACAAGATAAACAGTCAGGAAGACATTCAACTAGCAATTTGCAAGTACAGGAAACCAGTTTAGCAATAATTCAGGGGAGTGGTACACTCACCTGATCAAACAAGGATAATTTCAAAAGTTTCCTTCGTAAGTGTGGCTTTACTCGCCGGCACCTCCTAGAACAATCAAGGCAAACACTTAAGACTCGACTTCAAGACCTAGTATGGAATTCACAAGTGAGACTCGGTTACGAGCCATATATCTAGTCAAAAGAGCCATTAATGCAAAGCAAAGAGGTGACCTTGGAGTGAAAAGGTAACAATTAGTCTTAAAGGCATGAACAACCTCAAAACCCTACCTACAATGACTGACCAACTCCAAATTTGAAGTAGAAAATGAAAGTAAAGTCGATACTAGGAAAACAGGATTTCCCAGTTTCGCGCAACCCTATATGAAAAATCATATCTCAAGTTTTGTAAGTCCAAAATTAGTAAAAGTTATACCGTTGGAAAATACATTCAAAGGGCTATAACTTTCCAGAAAACATCCTCATAAGATTCAGAACGCAAGTCAGTCAAATTCAAGCTTCAAATTGCTGCTTTATCCAGTGAAAGACAGAACATGTACAATATTTCAGTCAACTTTGAAAAATCACCATAAATGGTATAGACATAAACAGGATCTGAAATTTACATGGTTTATAGCCCTATGAATCTAGTTTAAAACGCAACAAACGGAATTCAATTCTGACATTCCTACATCAAGATATAGCAAATCTCCCGAGACTACGCAGAATCTCCCGCGAAAATTTTGACAGCACATCCCCTAATCTTCTTTACCTTTCCAACCAAACCTCAACACCCAATCACAAACTATTAAACACCTTTAATTAGAGCCACAATACCCTTCAAAACAACCAAATGGTAGCTCAACAAAGAAACCCTAGAAAAGCCCCAATTATAAACCCTAGAACCAAAAGACAGTTTTGACGTCATTAAGTGGAACGGACACAACTAGAGCTACACTTGTCGGATTGGGGTGCAATTTATACCGTTTCGAAGCTAAGACAGAGAGCTATTTTCATGAAGACCACTCAGTCCAGTTCTTACCCTAACTAGGTCAAATTTACCAAAACAACTCCAAATTTTCCCAATTTGAAGTTTACTGTGGCAGTCCTACAACCAAATCAGTAGTATTCCTGGTCACAACAACCAATTACAGAAGCTGATTAGCATGTTCGGATAGAAACAGGGCAGTTGGGGTATTTCGGTCTTTTCACAGGCTACGTTGCTCCGATGGAGCTAAAATTTTGCAGGCTACTATAAAACATCATTCTCTACAATTTTCATGTTTTGTGCTAAGGCCAATTCGGCCTCTAACTATAGGTAACAGGACCGGGCAGAAGGGGAAAAATGGAAACCCTAATCTGGAAATTTTTGCTTCAAACCAGAAATTTTCCACTAATCATTACAATTATCATACCAAAGCTTCATTCTAACCCATACTAGACCATCATCCATGGTCACACAATATTAATCATATGAAAATAGAAAATCATGAATAAATATGAAAATTCACCAATTTCCACCACAAGACATGAAACAACACCTAAAACCATCTATTTAACTCTCATAAGCCATCAATTGAACATTAACAAGATTAAAGGAAAGGTTCCTTGGTCACTTACCTTGCAAATCCAAGAAAAGAAGCAACTTGGTACCTTAGCCTTCCAAACCACTTCACAACCAACCTTAATACCACTAAACTAAGAGGTTTTATGGAGTAATTTGAAGATTAACCGGTTGGAATGAAAGATTGAGCAAGATTGAGTAGAAGAAATTTGATAGCTTTTCTTTCTTTTGCTCTCCAAGAAATTCGGCCAAGAGAGGGAAAAATAAGAGGATTTTTGGCCAATTTTTGGTATTTATTTGGTAAAGGTGATAAGATGGTCTTATGGTCAAAATCTAAGAAGTAATCAACAAGTGACACTTGTCACTTCAATTAATACATGGTTATCCTTTTGTCTCTCCACTCTCATCCATATAACAACCTCTAATTATCTCTTAGCACCTGGTAAAATAAACCCGGTATCCAAAACTTAACTTAACTGGCCAAATTTTTTCGAACTTTCCGCACTAGCGGGTCCCACGTCCGGTATATGCTCTTAATTTCTCAAAAATCAACTGATACTAGAAAAATCATCTAAAAACTATATTTACTCATAAAAATTATTTAGAAAATTTTCCTAATAAAGAAAATGCATAAAAGGGGTACAATTAAATAAAATAAAGCCTAAAAATTCAGAAAATTTACGGGTTCTCACAGTACTGACTATGGAATATCAAATTGACAAACAAAATCTCAAGACAGAATTTTATGCAGAATACAATCATGCCAAGAGAAACTTGGTTCTTTGACAAATACAAGGGACAACATCGACAAACAATACAAGAAGAATTCTATGGATTTCTCGGAAGAACAAAACAACATATTCAGTTCTTTGATTGGTTTGAAGTATATTCACAAAGAAATGGGATTGATTATCCTTTTTCTCAAACAACAAATGTGGTAAAAAGGTGGCAAACAACTGAAGGAGAAATTCAAGCAGAACTCCCGCCACCAAAATCAATCACTTTCTCATACAAGTCAACAGAGATTAATGCTAAACCATTCAAGCTCAAATCTGCCCAGGATAAAGGAACTCAATGGCAAGGACATTCAGGGAATCTATGAACAAAATAACTACACCAACAAATGCTTACAGACACTTGGGGAATATCTCCTAACCAAGCCTATTCCTAAAACTTCTTCCATGAACATCTCTTCATCAAACCCACTTTTCAAACCTCATGAAATACCAACCAAATTCTACGAAGACCTTCAAATCAAACCAATAACCCAATTAAAAAAACGAATAGCCAAAATAGAACAATCCTTTTCTACCCCAACATCCAAACAAGGATCAAACAATCAATGATCCGCAAGTGTTAGCCAATCAACCTGCACAATAACCAAAGAAGAATTCCAAGAGTGTTTGACCATAAACAAACTACAATCTTCTTCTTCATAAAACCAAATTACCAACTAGAAAAATTCTCAAAAATTATACTACTCCAGAGCTACCTATCCAGATATCCTTCTTGAAGAAAAATTCAACATTTTGTAAAATTCATATAATGCAAACAATATATATAAATGGAGCATAGATGGAGTTTCTGAATACCATATTCTTACAATCCTTCAACAAATGATGATGGTAGGTATAGCCTGTTGGACATCACATGGCTGTACTGACCAATTAGCTGCCCATATCCTAATTACAGGATTTACTAGGCAACTTAAAGGTTGGTGGGACAAGCATCTCACCACTGAAGACAAAGACAACATTCTCAATGCAGTCAAAATTGATATTAATGGTGAACCAATTATTCAGGATGGAGACACCATCTCAGATGCGGTGGCTACATTAATATTCACTATTGCAAAGACATTCGTCGGTGATCAAGGAATATTCAGGAAAAAAATCATCAGAGCTATTAAACAATCTCAAATGCAAAAGCCTCTCAGACTTCAGATGGTACAAAGAAACATTTTTAACCAGAATATATGCAAGGTCAGACGGTAACAAAGCCTATTGGAGAGAAAAATTCCTTGATGGCCTTCCTAAATCATTGTAAGATCTGGTTTGAGAATAATTCAGGACTCAATACAACGAAACTGTGCCATGGGAAACAATAACCTATGGACAATTAACCAGCCAAATCCAGCAAGTCGCACTCAAAGTATGTCGACAAGACAAGATGTTCAGACAACTTGCAAAGAACCGGGCCCAAAGAAGAAAAGAACTTGGATCCTTCTGTGAACAGTTTGGGCTACCAAATTATTACAAAAAAACCCCATAAAAGACCCAAACCCACAACACCTTGAAAAACCCTCCTATTACAAGAGGAGATACCAGCCTAATAAACAAATGCCTCCCATACAAACACCTTAAATCACCGGGTCTCCATCACCAATTATCTGTCACAAATGCCACAAACTCGGACATATAGCCCAATATTGTAAACTCAACCAAAAAATCAATTCCTTACATTTAGAAGACCGGATCAAAACCCAAATATCAAATCTTCTGATTGAATTAGATACTGATGAATCTGGACGAAGAGAGGATTATATCAACCAATTAGAGGATGACATCTCAACATCATCCTCCTCCCAAACTACTAATGAAGAGGAAGAAGAAGGTCATACAATCAATGTATTGACCAAAGATCAAAACCTTCTCCTCGACATTATTGAAAAAATTCCTGAGAAAGAGAAAAAATAACTCTACCTAAACAAATTCAAAGAATTCTTGAACCAAACCTCAACCTCTTTGAATCCATTAACCAAAGACCCAAGACTTCTCAAAACCTATAATCTCACAGACATTCTTGATAGGTTTTCCTCCAAACCTACCAAACCTTTGACCCCTTCAAAATCTCCAAATAGAAATTGATCTTCTTAAAGAAGAAATTATGGCAGTCAAAGCTAAACAAGAACTTGACAGCCTTGTTCTTCAAAATCTAGTACCAATCAGAGAACCTATTAATTCAAATATTCAGGATGGTACTGAATTCTTAAATCAATTATCCAAAAAATCCAAGGAAAACAAAGATCGCTTGGTCCAAGTTCGATTACAAATTAACAATAATTACATAATCGAAACTAAAACCTTATTTGACACTGGGGCTGACCAAAGCTGTATTATTGAAAATCTTGTTCCATCCTAATTTTTTGAAAAAAACCAAAGAAGTTTTTAGAGGAACTGATGGAGCTAAACTTGAAGTTAGTTTCAAACTAACAAATGTTTAGATCCAATTCTCCTCTGTATCAATTCCAAATTCCTTTTTTTCTAGCCAAAAAACTAACCAACAATGCCATATTAGGAATGTCCTTTATTCGACAACTAATTCCTTACCTAACCACAGAAGAGGTCCTTGATCCTAATGCCCTCTTACCCTTCTCTAAACCATTTAAACTATCAAATTTTGTTTTGCAGGAAAATGACAAGCTCAACATCCAGAAAAATCAGCAACTGGATGCCACCCAAGCTTGCTGATTGTACAATACTGCATATTTCAAAAGATTATTATTCATATAAACAGGAGTGTAGGGAAGACAAGATTAGATACTTTGATGTTGTATTCTACAACACAGAGACTGGTCAACGAATCCCCCCATATCTCAGGCATGAACATGACAACATTGCTGTAAAACTAACAAACAATACCGTCCGAAGTTTGAAAGGTCAAAGCTTCATGAAGCGAAGAAAAATTCAAAAATTAATCCTCAACAGACATTGGCTTAAGGAATGGGGAATACAAACACCTGAATATGATAAAATGATTCAGGAGACAAAACAAAAGCTACCTATAACAATCTGCTAAAAATACAAACAGATATTCAAGCTGGCTCAATTGGAACAAAATTCATAAAAAATCATTTTTTACTATAGCACCAGAAGCACTGTAGCAGTCCGGTAAGTTACTGTGCAAACATGGCAACAAAAAGACAAACGATGCACTGTAGCGCGCACTGTAGCAATAAGGAAATTTTGCTATAAATACCCCTCAAATCTAACACAATCGACACACCATTCAGAACACAATTCTGAATGCCATTCTTCAAGCTCTTCCTTCTCTCTAGATTTGAAGAAACTCTCCTCTCTCTCTCTTTCTCTCTCTACAAACTAGTTTAGTTTTTAGTTTTTATTCAAACAAGGAAGCAAGTCTTGTGCAAGCTTCATATTCTGTAAGTTCTCTCTTATTCTCATATTCAATCTTATTCAATCAAATGGTCGGCTGAGCCGTCTCATATTCATATTCATTTACTTGTTTTATTTATTTTGTTTATACTAACCATCCATAGCCGGTTATACCGCCTAAACTAACACTCTAACTGAGTGGCAGTTCGATTGCAACCCACTTCCTAACCTTTATGCTTTCCTTTTAATTTATTTCATTTACTTTCCTGGTTTAAGGGGCTAACCCCTCGTCCCCTCTAGTATCAGACGAGACGAAGTGGGATGATGGCTCAATCGGAAAAAAATTCAGAAAAAATCATTTTTTACTGTAGCAACGGAAGCACTGTAGCAACCCGGCAAGTTACTGTGCAAACATGACAACAAAAGGACAAAACGATGCACTGTAGCTGTTCTGAACACAATTCTGAACACCATTCTTCAAGCTCTTCCTTCTCTTTTGACTCGAAGAAACTCTCCCCTCTCTCTCTCTACAAACTAGTTTAGTTTTTAGTTTTTATTCAAACAAGGAAGCAAGCCTTGTGCAAGCTTCATATTCTGTAAGTTCTCTCTTATTCTCTTATTCAATCAATCATATATTAGAATATATTATATACACATATATATGTATATATATGTATGTATATGCATACATACATACATATAGACCCACACACACACACACTTTCATAATATAAACTATATATATACATATATATATGTGTGTTTATATATATCTACATATATATATGATAGCCATTTCCCCAATAAATCTCATCAGGAAGATTTAATCTTGTAGATCTACACTACCAACATCATAATAAGTAAAGAAAGATAGCCATATCTATATATACATACATATATATATGTGTGTTTAGTTTATATTATGAAAGTATGTGTGCGTGTGTGTACACACACACTTTCATTATATAAACTAAAATTGTAAAAAATTAGGGGGAACCAAATTTGTTTTGCACGTATATTTGCATCCTATGAATTAAAATTTTCGATACCCCCCTCAACCCCCCCTTTCCCCCAGTTCCATCTTTGCGTGAAGGGTTATGCATATTAGATCACTTTGCATACTAAATTGGTGGATAAGCTGATCGAGCATAAAAAAACTATTTGTGATTAACTACTCAATCGCATATTAAATAAATTTGCTTAATAAATTTGTAGATAAGTTGATAAAAAAAAACATTGTTGGTGAATGAATTATGTCAATGCAAATTCAAATGAAGAATATGAAGCCTAGTAGAACAACACCCAAAATAACTCTAAGAAGTTGAATGCAAAATATTTCATGGATAGGAAAATTGATCACCAAATGAACCACCTATTTCAAGAGGCAATTATTGCATGCATAACCTTCACAATGGCTTTTTTTGAGATAAGGAATGCAACAATCCATGGCTAACCAATAACCTTTGAGTAAAGTCACGAGTTCAAAAGGGTTAACCTAAATTACTTAAAAGAGCATGGGTTGAAGCTTATTAACCATTGCTCTTCCTTTCTTTCAACTGATGTGGGGTAGGAGCCTCACAAGAAGAAACTGCTATACTCAAGTAAAGCTTGAATTAGATTGATTTGTATATCAGCAGTCATGCAACTGAAATATCAAGAATACGTGTAGACAAGATTCAAATGACAAAAATAGCATGTGCAACTCATGTCCTAGAGATCCTTCAGCCCCAAAAACACCCTAGCACCAATTACAATCTTCCCACACTGTAAGAAACTGGCTCTATCCTTTTAAAAGCACAAAGTTTCACCTACTTGTGATTGACTTGATAATCTTGCTCTTTATTTGCTTTAATAACCTATAAAATTACGGGACATCTCTCTTCCGGTATATCCTCCAATGATCAAGTTAGTATTTGTAATAGAATTAGTGAGATGTAACTTGCCTTCATTTTCTAAAGAAGAGATACCTTTTATTCATGATAGATTCATTTCTTTATTACTTTCTAGGCGGTGGATCATGTGATCACCACTTGAGGCCTCGAGATTGAGGTCTCACATTAAGGTGATAGGTGGCTTGTGCCTAACTTGCTATCTATTGGACTAATGACTCATTAGCCACTTATAAATTTGTCCTGGCACTCTTTGATACACAATGACACTTGTCAAAACAAGTGGTACCTTTAGGTGATGTCTAGTTATTCAATTTGTTTATTATTTTTCCACTCTTCAATAGCCCCCCAAGTCGAACTTCGACCTTGAGCTATGAAGTTTGACTTCAAGATTCGACTTTAACCCGCAAGAGTTTGATCTCAGATATGACCTTGATTTGCAAAACTTGATCTAAAGATACGACTTTGACTTGCAATACTTGATCTCAAGATATGACCTTGACCTGCAAAAATTGGTCTCAAGATCTCGCAGAATTCTCTACGCAAAATATTTTGTTTAGCTCTTGATACTTGGTTTTTGGCAGGAGTTGATATTAGTACTTGTATTTTGGAGACATGGACATGCCTTACGTCTCCCCTGTCCAAATAAGTCTGAGTCCAATGATTTTAGGAGAAGACTATTAGGATGTAGTTGTTGATTATTTTGCACGTGTTTTGTGACTTCTCAATTTCTTCTTGTTTCTCCCTTTTTATCTTTTTTACCTAACCTCTTCTTTGTTCTTTTATAACGAAGAGCGTGTTTGACTTCCTGAGGGCTAATGCCAAATCTTTAAATAATAAGGCAATTGCAATTCAGACAACTCTTTATAGTTGTTCAACACCTTAGTGAGCATTTGCTCTCATAGTTGCTGTTTAGTGAGTAGAAGTGTTAGATCTGGTCCCAGAAAATTGACTAACAAAAATAATAGGGTTTTTGGCAGCCCAATAAAGACAATATCCAATCAAACAAATCAAATAGAGAAATACAGAATTTTACATGATTCAGTCGAATTAACCTACGTTCACAAACGAAGGAGTAGTAGATTTACTATAATAGAAAAAGAGTACAAAAGAGAGAGTATAAAACTAAGAAAATAATTTCAAGACCCAAAATGCACCTAAAATTAAAAATACAAAAGAGTCTAAATAACACAAATTGCTTAACGGCCGAAAGACCCATAAATTGCTTTTTTGATTTGATGTCTAATCAAAACTCCTCTTAAACTAGGGCGTGGGCCCCCTTAAAACTCTCTTGGATTGATGCATATGACACTTGGACTGGTGCACTTAGCACCTATAAACTTATTTAACCCCATTATATTTATAATTACTGAAAAGAGATACATTTCTTTATAAAACTTTTGATGTGGGATACAAAGACAAATTCAACAAAACTCTACCTTGGCATGTGTCCAACATCGATAAATAGTAGACAAATAGCGAACAAGATCCACTTTCTCCATAAAAGTCCTAACAGATCTCAACGAACCACGAAAATCCCAAGAGACCCCAACGAGCCATCAATGAACTAAGATGCAAAAGGCTCAACAGGTCTCAATGGGTCAAAATTCACAAAAGGTTCAACAGATCCCAAAGGACTAAAGTTCACAAATACCATCATCTTACTCCACCTTCTTCTTAAACCCTCAGCAAGCTCCAATGGACCAACTATCTCTTCTTCAAAATCCAACTAAATTCCAATGGAAAATTTTTCTTCACTCTCTGTAGCACTAAATCAATATCTCGAAATTGATATTGATAGTCTGTTATTGTCATTAAGAGCCCAAAACTTGAAGCCCAGAACTTGAAGTTCTGATACCAATTTGTTAGGTCTGGTCCCAGGAAAGTAACTAACGAAAATAATAAGGTTCTTGGTAGCCCAATAAAGATAATAACAAATCAAATAAATCAAATAGAGAAACATAAAATTTTATGTGATTTGGTTGAATTGACCTACATTCACGGACAAAGGAGTAGCAGATTTACTATAACAGAAAGAAAGTATAAAAGAAAAAGTATAAAACCAAAAAAATAATTTCAAGGCCCAAAAGACACCAAAAACTGAAAACATAAAAGAGTCTAAATAACACAAATTGCTTAACAGTCCAAAAACCCATAACTTGTTCTTTTGGTTTAATACCTAACCAAAACTCCTCTCAAATTAGGGCGTGAGCCCCATAAAATTCTCTTGGATTTGTGCATATGGTACTTGGATTGGTGCACTTAGCACCCACAAACTCACTTAACCCCACGATATTTATAATTACTGAGAAGATATGCTTCTTTGTAAAACTTTTGATGTAAGATACAAAGACAAACTCAACAAGAACAACTTGTAGTCGCTAGGGCAACTCAGACTGTAGAGGACGAGACCTTAAGTAAGTGTCCAAGGCCTGCCACTGAAGGACCAACCATTAATGAACTAATGCAAGAAAGAGGTAAGGCTCATAGAAGGAGTAGTAGGAAGTTCTCGGCAACTTCTGCTAACCGCTATTGCCAACAACACCAATCTTCCATTGCATTCTTAAGGAAAGAATGTTAGGGCGCCTTCTAGTGTTGCGAGACCAATAACCAAATTGATTCTCCAACCATAAGAGCTTAGAGTGACAAAGGAAAGTCCCTAATGGTAGAGAACCTTTGAACCAACTTTTGAAATCCATGCGAGCGAGATTCTTCCTTCTGTAGACAAAAGTGCCTTTTCTTATCCCTTCTTTGCCTATAAGAGTTTATACATTCCTGGGCAAAGGCTCTAACTGGGACTTGACTGAGATCTTAGAAGGTCAATTGACTTAGCAGATGAGGGCCTATGCCATGATCAATCTACCCAAACTGAATAGTCCTCACATTGTACCATATCTGAGAAGGATCTTCCTGTAGATAACTAAGAGAAAATCTCATTAGTTGTCTCCAAAAATGATCTCCACTAAAGTGTTCCTCAAGATAAAGAGATGGAGGTGAGAATTGAGGAAGGAATAAAAAAGAACTACATTTTTATTTGTAAGTTTTATTTAAGACTTTATACTTATTTTGAGATCTCAATAGAATATTGAGTTATTTGTCCTTCAAATAATTTTCAATTATTTAATTGTCATGCAATTTATTGTTAACTTATTCTATCTTCAAATAAGTTTTCAACTCTTTTAGTTGTCTTGCAACTTATTTGATCTATAGGTTCAACTTGCAAATTTTGACCTACACAAGTTGACTTAAGATCTCAACTTGTAATAAGTGCTTTGTATAGATTGTCTTAAGATCTCAACCTACAACTTGTGCTTTACACAGATTGTTTTAAGATCTGCACATATTGTCTTAAGATCTCAACATATAACCTGTGCTCTGTATAGATTGTCTTAAGATCTCAATGTTCAATTAATGCCTTGGACACATTATCGTAGGATCTCAACCTACAATCCTATGCCCTACATAGATTGTTTTGAGTTCTTAACCAACAACCTATGTAGGTTGGTTTATGTGTTATTTATTTATTTATTATTTTTTGCTTGTGAAGTGTCCTACAATTCATTTAAATAAGATTTTATAGGACCTGAGATCATTGGTTAAAGTCTCCAGCTTTTGGCTGTTCACACATATCATCAATATAAATTTTTATGCTTCTCCAATTTGATGCTTGGAGAGCTAGTTGACCAATCTTTGATAAGTGGCACCTGCACATTTTAATTCCAAAAACATAGAGTAGCAGTACGTACTTGATCTTGAGGCCTTTGATAACCTCTCTAATATTGCTACTAATGTTCACTTCTGTGACCTACAGGGCTATGTCTCTGATTGCACATATATCTGGCCTAGCATACAAATTACGATAGATTTTCCTACTTGATCTGGAATTTAATCTCACATTTAAGATCATTGCAGTGATCTCAAATGTGAGATTAATATCTATATCTTATCCAATTAACTCATAACAATTCTTGTCACATAATCTCTTTTGTACAAAACTCCTTCTAATCCATCAAATTTATTGTACATACCCCACTAGTTGGTCACACTAGTATAATGCACTATAAAACTCAACATGCACCAAGTTAAATAAGGCAAGGAAATAAAAATCATGACTCAACCATTAAATCAACCACAATTTCAAGACAAATATGGTAAATGAACAAAAATATAGACAACGAAATTTCGGATTCTCACAGATACACGCCAAGATGGAGATTTATTGAGTTTGTCTTTGTATCTCACATTAAAAGTTTACAAAGAAATCTCTTCTTGTGGTGGATGTAAATATAATGGATTTAATTGAATTTAAGTGTGCTAAGGATACCACCCCAAGTGCTGTATGCACCAATCCAATAGAGTTTTAGGGAGTCCACGCTCCAGTTTAAAAGAAGTTTCGTTAAGCATCAAATCAAAAGAGCAAATTATGGCCTCTAGACCGTTAAGCATTTAATACTATTGTGACGCCCCCACTTCTTCCAAGGGCGAACCCGAGAATATCGGCGGGACGTCTGCCTAACTCGCGCCAGAACTCAATATTTAAAATGAAAAAATAGATTTCACGTTAAAAGAAAGTTCTATTTACTCTATTACAGCTTCAAAAGTTGCATAAACTAGTAGCTCAAGTCATACATATCACGAGTACCAGAAAGTAAACCTTAGCAAAGCTGATAACTACAACCACCACAACAACTATATACATCTTACTAGTCAACTTATAACAAGTACAAATTCAACTATTCTATAGCCAAAAGTCTAAACACCATCCCGAGCGATCCCCGCGTCGGCCCCCTGCTAAGAAAAACAAATGGAATGGGGTAAACTATATGCTTAGTGAGTAATCAGGGGTAAAATGTAAACTCACATTCAAATAAACAAGTAAATCAGGATATTTCACATCAATAACCGAAAAGTAACATCACAATGGTAGGATACGGGTGGCTCCAAACCCAGTTCAATTCCCCGAGTTTGAACGCCTGTTGACACTCCGTCAACCTAAGTACTCATGGTCCGTAGACTCCACTTATTTTCCCCGTTCACCTTATCAACCCCCGCTGGCCAGTCAACAGCACACAGCAGCTCGAACGAAACAAAATCACTTAGCTTTAATCAAAACTTTAACAAAGAACGAAATCTCAAGGTTAGCATGGAACTAATTTCGACCAAGCCCCGACTGGCTCGAATAGTTTGTCTACCCTTGGAACCGGGTTGGAACCAAGTCTTGAGATATCCAATCTCTCAATAGATGATATCTCTTAACAAAGTACACAGCAAAATACTTACCCCAACAGCACACAGCAAAAAGGGGTTTAATTCAAGTCATGTAATCACCCCCATCAGCACACAGCAAAAGGGTGATACTTAACATAAGGCATGTATTCTTACATATGAAAACAAAAAAAAAGATGGGCTCAGGTCGAGTGATATAAAGTACACCCTCGCCTAAGTACCTATTTAACATATACAAAGCACTTTGACAATTTCACATCAATAAACAACCCAATTACTTACTTGATAAAGTTTGGCATGAAAAACGATACAATCACTGAGCTTGACCGCCACCGTCAAAAGCCTCACAGTCTGTATAGACAGATTATATACACACATAAGTGAAACAGCCATACAATAACAGTTTATAACTGAAACGATCGAAAACGGTCAAAAATAATAAAAAACGGTCAAAAACGACATTAAGGCCAAAAGAATGTCCAAATCGGCCAAAACGGCTGGAATGGTAACAAAATAACAAAAATAGTCCTAAACGGCAAAAACGGTTGAGAAATGCACATGCGCGTGCGCGAAAATGAAACGGTCGCGCCTCCCCACCCTGAGGCGCAAACGGACATTTTACATTTTTGACACCTTTTACGGTTTTAATTATAACAGAAGCTATGGTCGTCGGTTTAAGGTGTACGAGATACCGTTTTGAAGCTAAGACAAAGAACTACAAGGTTTATGAAGACCGTTTAACCCAGTTTACATTTTGGCTCGGTCAAAAATGCAAATGACAGTCTTAGAATTTGCCTTGTCAGAACTGAGGACAAAATGTCCGACAGTCTGAATTTCAATGGCCATAACTTGGTGCACACAAATCCGTTTGGGGTGATTTTTGCGTTTTAGAAAGCTCTCACATAGGGCAATAATTTTCATGTTTTGACCCAAAACAGATTAGATACGATTCATATCGGAAAATGAAGCCAAAAGCAGGGCTTCACACTGCTCGGATTTTCTGGTTTGGCACCAAAATGCCCTAACCAAACTTAAGTCACATTTGTGACTTCAAACACATTTATAAACAACCAAAACACATGTGTTGATCTTGATCCCTATCTTTTGATGTTTACAAAACAAATGGATGATACTAATATCTTTTTAAGATATACTTTCAGTTATGAAGTTATTTGATTCCATGAACAAGTGCAATTGAAAGAAGACAAAGGTTGCTGAAAGCTGTCGGACGCTCAAAAAGACTGCATCGGACGTTCGACAACCATTGAGTATCTTCGGATGCAGAAAACCAGCCTACCGGACGTCCTAAGGAATTGAAGAAAAATTCTCAGTTTTACATCATACCTTCGGACGCAGAAAACCAGCCTACCGGACGTCCGATAGAATTGAAGAAAAATTTTCAAACTCACTGCTTGCTGTCGGACGCAAGTATCGGACGTCCGATACTCCAACGGCTAGCTGACTCTTCAGCTACTTTCTATCCGTTGGAAGCATTAATGAGGCACTTTCTTGGTCCTATATAAATAGTGGATGGTCAGATACTTCAAACAACTTTGGCACACTGAAGATACAAAAGATCTAGAGTGATTTTAGTGAGAAAATACTCTTCAAAGAATATTTGTAGTCTTAGTGGTGTGAGGTTCATTGTAAGCTTTTCATTTGTGAGTGAATACTTCATGAGTGTAATTCTGTGAGGGTTGTCCTGAGGGATAGTAAAACGTTCTGGCTTGACCGAGTGGAGTTCGGGGTAAGGAGGAGGTGAACCTTCCTTTGTACACAAGAGTGATTGTAATTCATCAACTTGAAGTAGCTTGTTTAAATTAACCTACAAGCTCAAGAGGAGCTGCGTAGTTAATTGGTTTGCTATTCTTTCCCTTTTATTTACTTATTGTTACGTTTGTGTTCTTTAAATTGATTATCTCTTCTACTCCCAAACAGTCTTGCTTTCTTGTTAATTGTCTCATTGGTTGTCTTCGGGCCTTACAATTGGTATAAGAGCTTGGTCTCCTAGAGATTAAGCTCAATCGGCTTTGGAGTAAAGATGACAACCAACAATGCTATATTTTTTGAAGGACATTCTGTGATTAGACCACCTATGTTTAATGGGTCAAATTATGTGAGTTGGAAAGAAATAATGATTATCTTTTTGCAATCTATTGATATTGAAATGTGGTTTATTATTAGTGAAGGTCCATATGATGCCTCTCTTATAGATGAAAATACTCATAGATTTAGACCAAAAATAAGAAGTGAACTGACTTTTATAGATAGAACTCATCTCACCTTAAATGCAAAAGCCATGAATGTGTTATATTGTGCTTTAGACTGAAATGAATCTATTAGAGTCAAAGGCTGCAAGTCAGCCAAGGAAATTTGGGATAAACTGAGAGAAATTCATGAAGGTAGTGAAAATGTTAGAGAACAAAAGAAGTCCATTCTAGTTACAAAGTATGAATCTTTCAAGATGCAACCTCATGAAAACATTGATGAGATGTATTGTAGATTCAATGACCTCATTAAGGATTTAGAGGTGCTGGAAAAAGAATATTCTCTTGGTGAGAAAAATAGAAAAATCCTGAATGCCTTGTCCAATGATTGGGAAAATAAAGTGACTGCTATTGAGGAGGCTAAAGATTTGAATACCATGCCTATTGAATCTCTTATTAATTCTCTAACATCTTATGAGTTGAAACTTAAGTCCAAAATGCAAGAGGATGAGGATGCGAAAGTAAGAAGGAGCATTGCTCTAAAGACATCTCAAGATGAAGATGATTCTGCCTCCCTAGATGAAGATGATGCAGAAGGTGATGACAATGATATCACACTCATCACAAGAAGTTTCAAACGAATACTCAACAAGAGGAGATTCAGAAAAGGTGGACCTAGCAATTCACTCCCAAATCAGTTCAACAACCTGAGAAACAAAGGGAAGCTAGAGTTTAACAAAAAGCAAACTGATAAGTGCTTTGAATGCGGCCAACCTGGACACTATGCAAGTGAGTGTCCAATGAAGAAGAGAAAATGTGAAAGAAAATCAAGAATCAACAATTTTCAGTTCACATGGAATGAGTGCAACTCCGATGGTGAAATTGAAGAGGATGAAGAATCTGCTCAATTGGCTTTCATGGCCATTGGAGATGATGAGGTAACATCTTCTAACTCTCAATTTGAAAGTGATGATGAAACTGATGATGATTTTGAATCTTTCATTATAAAATTGCATGATAGTTTGAAAGAGTCTTATGCTAGAAACAAGGAATTAAAACATAAAATTGGTTTTCTTCTTCAGGATAATGCACGTCTCTTTCAAGAAAATAAAAAGTTGAGAACTGAAAATGACTACTTCAAAAAGAATGAGATTGTCTTACATTTTGAGCTTAACAGAAAAAAGAAGTGTTGTGAATTGTTCAAAAAGGAACAAAGTGATTTGAAAAGAAGAATGGATGATTTAAATGAGTTACTGCAATATAAGAAACAAAATTGCTTTCAAGAAAATGAAACAAAACCTTATTTTGGCACTTATGAGAAGAAGATAAATTTTGGTACTCATCAGATAAGGCTGAATCAGAATGCAAATGCATTTGCTATTTATAAGAAAAGACAAGTAAGATTTATTAAACCTGTTCATGTAAATAACTCCTTAATTATGTGTAATTTCTGTTGTCAAAAAGGTCACATGATAAGTGATTGCTATGTGAGAAAAAATATAAAAAAAGGCATGAAATGCATGTGGATAGTTAGACATGATGTTAACTTTAACAAGTAGGAGATTTTATTAATCATTGCAGTAATTCTCGTTCATTATGTTTTTTTTTTCTTTTGATATTTTTGATACTTTGATCTGAGTTTTCGCTGATATTTTTTGAATATTACTGGATCTGTATGATGTTAAAAAGGGAGTAAAGAACAATTCTGATCTAATGATGATTTGGTCTGATAATTATTTTGATTGTTATTTCTCTTTTTGATACTCCTTTTGATATCAATTCTCTGTGATATGTAGTTATTGCTGTCATTTCTCTGTTTTTACTTGGAATATTGGATTCTTTGTTATTGTTATTGGATTATGGTAGCTAGTTTTTACTCTCATCTTATGATGACAAAAAGGGGGAGAAATGGATGCAATGAGTAAGGGGGAGTTATTCTGAGATTATGAGTTTGGCTCTTGAAAGTTTTGGATGCAATGATTGAGGGGGAGCTTCTTATACTTATTTTTGTTTCTTTCCATCCATTGTTTTGTCATCATCAAAAAGGGGGAGAATGTTGATCTTGATCCCTATCTTTTGATGTTTACAAAACAAATGGATGATACTAATATCTCTTTAAGATATACTTTCAGTTATGAAGTTATTTGATTCCATGAACAAGTGCAATTGAAAGAAGACAAAGATTGCTGAAAGCTGTCGGACGCTCAAAAAGACTGCATCGGACGTCCGACAACCATTGAGTATCTTCGGACGCAGAAAACCAGCCTACCGGACGTCCTAAGGAATTGAAGAAAAATTCTCAGTTTTACATCATACCTTCGGACGCAGAAAACCAGCCTACCGAACGTCCGATAGAATTGAAGAAAAATTTTCAAACTCACTGCCTGCTGTCGGACGCAAGCATCGGACGTCCGACAGTATCGGACACAAGCATTGGACGTCCGATACTCCAACGGCTAGCTGACTCTTCAGCTACTTTCTATCCGTTGGAAGCATTAATGAGGCACTTTCTTGGTCCTATATAAATAGTGGATGGTCAGATACTTCAAACAACTTTGGCACACTGAAGATACAAAAGATCTAGAGTGATTTTAGTGAGAAAATACTCTTCAAAGAATATTTGTAGTCTTAGTGGTGTGAGGTTCATTGTAAGCTTTTCATTTGTGAGTGAATACTTCATGAGTGTAATTCTGTGAGGGTTGTCCTGAGGGATAGTAAAACGTCCTGGCTTGACCGAGTGGAGTTCGGGGCAAGGAGGAGGTGAACCTTCCTTTGTACACAAGAGTGATTGTAATTCATCAACTTGAAGTAGCTTGTTTAAATTAACCTACAAGCTCAAGAGGAGCTGCGTAGTTAATTGGTTTGCTATTCTTTCCCTTTTATTTACTTATTGTTACGTTTGTATTCTTTAAATTGATTATCTCTTCTACTCCCAAACAGTCTTGCTTTTTTGTTAATTGTCTCATTGGTTGTCTTCGGGCCTTACAACATGCAATACCATCAATGTAGCTATCATACACTACCTAAAGCTAGTTTACATCAACACACACTTAGGTTTTGCAACAAAACTACACATGCACCACAATTCCAACCACCATTGCACCATGATGCACCAACCAACCAAACTTAGCATAAACAACCTATGAAACCAAGAAGTGTGGCTGGCCGGAACCACCATGCAACCTCCACAAGCTGTCCGCATCTTCACAACCATAATCCATACAAATTTGAGTCATGCAACCACATCAAATGAACCATACACCATCCCCTTAATCCATAACACATCATCAACACTAAGTTGCATTGGCCAAACCCTAGCTTTTCAACCCTTTTGCTGACCGGTTTTCTACTCACCACAAACCAACAATTTTGAGCTACAAATTTCACATTTTGAGCTCAAACCAACCAACATAAACACATACAATCCATCATAACAGGAATTTAAAGCATCAAAACTGGAAATTTGTATCACTTGCTGGAATTTTCTCAAACCACCATAAAAATCACCAAATCTTCCATACAAACCCACAAAAGTGATATATAAACCATCATTAACCCTTATTAGCATCTTACAACATTACAATCACCATTTCTACTCAATTGCTACAAGTTTTTACAAGAGTTCAAAGCTGCTTTACCTTCCAAAGGTTGGTTCACAAGGTTGCACTTCAAGAACCAAGTTCCTTAGCTTTCTTTTGCTCTAACTCCCAAGCTTGTTGGATGAGTTGCCCACAACCAGAATTTTTCTTGTTCTTCCTCTTATTTTCTCTCGATTTTTCTTCCTTCTTTTCTCCCAAAAGCTGCTCAAAATTTTCCTTGTTTGTTTGGCTTTTGTCTTGCTAAGTTAGATTAATACTAAGTCACTTGGTCAAAGTCCAACTACCTTTTTTATTAGCCAATCAAAATTGAACTTAGGAGTCTCATGGAACCTTTAGGAAGTCTAGCAACTTGTGATTAACCAAAAGTCACACTATGACCCAATTAAATTCACAATCCTACCAATTTATTCCACAATTTACATACTTGATATATTCCAAAAACCTAATTACACCTCAATTACTCCACTAATCACCCAATCACTATAATTACCGTTAATAAAATATGCATTATCATACATAAACTCAATTACATAACAACCTTTTAGTCACAAGTAAAACTAGGATTTTGATTTAAATTTAAAGTGTCCAAAAAAAATAATGTTTTTAAAACAAAACAAAAGAAAAAAATCAAAATTTTAAAAGAACGAGGGAAAACATTGTCCTAAAATTTGAGGTATCACAACTATTCAGGTTCTTTTGTGTTTTCAGTTTTAGGAGCCGTTGAGCCTTAGAATTATTTTTCTAGGATTTTTAAACTCTCTCTCTTTTGTACTCTGTTTCTATTATAGTAAATTTACTATCTCTTCGTCTGTGGACGTAGGTCAATTAGATTGAACCAAGTAAAATTCAATATTTCTCTGTTTGATTTATTTGCTTTGTTATTATTTTTATTGGGTTGACAAGAACTCTATTGGTTGCTTTTGTCAATTTTTGTGACCGGGCCTAACAAATTGATATCAGAGGTTTAGGTTTTGGGTTCTTAATGATAATAACAGACTATCAATATCAATTTTGAAATATTGATTTAGTGCTACAGAGAGTGAAGAAAAATTTTCATTGGAGTTCAGTTGGGTTTTGAAGAAGAGGCATTTGGCCCGTTCAAACTCGTTAAAGATTTTAAGAAGAAGGTGGAGCAAGATTACTGTATTCATGAATTTTAGTCCATTGGGATGTGTTGAACCTTTTGTGAGTTTTGGTCTGTTGGAACCTGTTAAGTCTTTTATATCTTGATTCGTTGTTGGCTCGTTTAGGTCTGTTGGACTTTGGTGGTTCATTCAGATCTATTATGACTTTTATGGAGAAGGTAGAGTTTGTTTGCTATTTATCTATTATTTATTGATATTGAATACATGTCAAGATGGAAATTTGTTGAGTTTGTCTTCGTATCCCGTATTAGAAGTTTACAAAGAAATCGCTCTTTGCGATAGTTATAAATATAGTGGGTTTAATTGAATTTAAGTGTGCTAAAGGCACCAATCTAAGTGCTGTATGCACCAGTTCAAGAGAGTTTTAGGGGGCTCACGCCTCAGTATAAGAGAAATTTTAGTTAGACATCAAACCAAAAGAGCAAATTATGGGTCTCTGGGCCAGTTAAGTATTTAGTGCTATTCAAACTCTTTCATATTTTCAATTTTAGGTGCCATTGAGCCTTAGAATTATTTTTTAGGGTTTTTGTACTCTCTCTTTTACACTCTCTTTCTATTATAATAAATCTGCTATCTTTTCGTCCGTAAACGTAGGTCAATTGGATCGAATCACGTAAAATTTTATATTTCTCCATTTGATTTATTTGCTTCATTATTGTCTTTATTGAGTTGACAAGAACTCTATTATTTGCTTTTGTCAATTTTGGGATCACACCTAACAAATTGGTATTAGAGGTTTAGATTTTGGATTCTCAATGACAATAACAGACTATCAATATCAATTCCGAAATATTGATTTAGTGTTATAGAGAGTGAATAAAAATTTATTGTGGGAATTCAATAGAGTTTTGAAGAAGAGGTATTTGGCCCGTTGGAACTCGTTGAGGGTTTTAAGAAGAAGATGGAGCAAGATTGTTGTATTCGTGAAATTTAACCCATTGGGATCTGTTGAATCTTTTGTGAGTTTTGGCCTATTGGGACCTGTTAAATCTTTTGCATTCTGATTCATTAGTGGCTCATTTGGGTCTGCTGGGATTTTGGTGGTTCGCTGAGATTTATTGGAATTTTTATAGAAAAGGTGGAGTTTGTTTGCTATTTATCTATTATTTATCAATGTTGGATACATGCCATGGTGAAGATTTATTAAGTTTGTCTTTGTATCCCATATTAGAAGTTTACAAAGAAATCTCTCCTTATAGTGGTTATAAATATAGTGGGTTTAAATGAGTTTAAGTGTACTAAGAGCACAAACTCAAGAGCTGTATACATCAATTCAAGAGAGTTTTAGAAGATCCACGCCCCAGTTTAAGAGAAATTTTCTTTAGGCATCAAGCCAAAAGAGCAAATTATGGGTCTCTGGCCATTAAGCATTTAATGCTATTCAGACTCTTTTATGTTTTCAGTTTTAGGTGCCGTCGAGCCTTAAAATTATTTTTCTAGGGTTTTTGTACTCTCTTTCTGTTATAATAAATTTGCTACCCTTCGTCCGTGGACGTAAGTCAATTCGATCGAACCACGTAAAATTCTATATTTTTTGTTTAATTTATTTGCTTTGTTATTATTTTTATTAGGTTGACAAAATTGTTCGCTTTTGTCAATTTTCTGGGACTAGACCTAACAGAAGGCACAGAATACATCTCTCTGGTGAAGGCTGAAGCAGAATTCTATAGGGACAAAAGTCGTATTGCCTGGTTGAAATCAGGTGACAACAATACAAAACTTTTCCATAGGAAAGTCCTATCTCATATATCTTACAACTGAATTTTGAAGCTTCAGGGAGAGGATGGTGAGTTTGCTACTGACTATGACCAAATGAAAAAGATGGCTGTGGATTTTTATCAGCACCTTTTTATGAAAGACGAATCTATAAATGTCAATTTGAATAGATTGTAACAAATAGTCCATAAATCTTTATCTACTGACCAGAAGAAACTATTGACAACTGAGGTGTCTACACAAGAGATCAAACAAGTGGTATTTGCTATGAAAGTGGGAAAATCACCAAGGCCAGATGGTTTTAAAGCTGATTTTCTTAAAGCAAATTGGGATATTATTGGTGAGGATGTAACAAGTGCATTAAAGTTCTATTTTGAGAAATCGTATATGTTTTCCCCTTTAAATAGCATGGTTATAACTCTAGTACCCAAAACTAAAAAATGCTGTGCAAATGAAGGAGTTCTGGCCTATATCTTCTTATAACCTGCTTTATAACATTTTCTGTGCCATCCTAACTAGTACGTTGAAATTGGTGCTAGCTGAAATTATAAATCCAACACAGTGCTTTTTTGAAAGGTAGGCAACTTTTTGACAATGTGCTGGTGATGCATAAGTTAGTAAGGGGGTACCACACAGCAAAAGGTAAAGCCAAAGCAGTGTTGAAATATATATTATGAAAGCATACTATACGCTTGACTGGGATTTCTTATTTGCTGCAATGAAGGTGCTTGATTTCCCTGGCCAGTTTATTGAGTGGGTAAAGTTGTGTATTACTATAGCAAAAATTCCATTAAGATCAATGGGTCTTATGTGGGATAATTTTCTAGTAGTAGGGATGGGAGACAAGGTGATCCTATATCTCCCTACTTATTTTGAGTAGCTATAGAACTTTTCTCAGCTATGTTCCAATGGTATATTGCAGAAGAAGGATACGACTTTCATCCAAAGTATTAGCAATTGAAACTCTCACATTTAATGTTTGTTGATGACTTGTTCTTAATTGCTGGGGCATCTGAAAAATCCTTTAAAGTGATTAGCAAAGCATTACAGGAATTTAGTAACATGTTGGGACTCAAGCCAAATCTCCAGAAGTGCTTAGTATTTGTAGCAGGTGTCGATGATCATTTTCTAAACAATTATGTAGTCTAGTAATAATGCCGAGAGGAGAACTACCAATAAAATATTTGGGATTGCCTATGATAACTACTAGGCTTACTCAAAATGACAGTCAACCTATTTTCAACAAAATTCAGAAGAAGGTGCAAAGTTGGGCAGCCAAAAAACTAAGCTATGAAGGTCGAATACAACTCATAAAATCAATTCTTGCTAGAATCCATGCCTTCTGGTCAAGTGCTTTCATACTCCCCAAGTCTGTTGTTACAAGAATTAACAAAACCTTGGCCTCTTTTCTATGGGCAGGAGACATTAGAAGTCGATACAATGCCAAGGTCAATTGGAATGAGGTAAGTGCTCCAGAATCTGAAAGAGGACTGGGATTATATGATTTGCATCTCTAGAATAAATGTCTTATAATAAAGTTGATACGGAATATTTGTTGCAAAAATAATAGCTTATAGGTAAAATGGGTGCATTAAGTGTGTAAGGATCGAAAACAACCAATCGAAAAGCCAATCGATAAGCAATTAAAAGATCACAATATAACAATAAATAAATAAAAGCGAAAGAATTGCAAACCAATTAACTACCCAACTCCTCTTGAGCTTGTAGGTTAATTCAAACAAGCTACTTCAAATTGATGAATTACAATCACTCTTCTGTACAAAGGAAGGTTCACCTCCTCCTTGCCCCGAACTCCACTCGGTCAAGTCAGGACGTTTTACTATCTCTCAGGACAACCCTCACAGAGCTACACTCATGAAGTATTCACTCACAAATGAAAAGTTTACAATGAACCTCACACCACTAAGACTACAAATCTTCTTTGAAGAGTATTTTCTCACTAAAATCACTCTAGATCTTTTGTATCTTCAGTGTGCAAAAGTTATTTGAAGTATCTGACAAACCACTATTTATATAGGACCAAGAAAGTGCCTTATTAATGCTTCCAACGGATAGAAAGTAGCTGAAGAGTCAACTAGTCGTTGGAGTATCGGACGTCCGGTAGTCCTATTTTTTGCGTCCGACAGCAGGCAGTGAGATAAAGAGTTTTTTTTCAATTCTTTCGGACGTCCGGTAGGCTGATTTTCTGCGTCCGAAGATACTCAATGGTTGTCGGACGGCCGATGCAGTCTTTTTGTGCGTCCGACAGTTTCAGCATACTTTGTTCCTTTCAAGTGTGTTTAATCTTTGAACCTGATTTGTTTTATTTCTGAAAAGGCCTTTGAGGAGATGTTAGTAATATCCATTTGTTTTGTAATCATCAAAAGTTAGAGACCAAGACCAACAAAGTGTTATTAAGAAATTCGTCATTTTGGGGGGCAAAAGTTCCATCCGATGCCTCCTGGGTCTAGAGAAAAGTTCTGGCCCTAAGATCTCCTACTCAACCTTATATCCAAACAGTCAAGCGACAAATTTTTGGTTTGACTTGAGGGTTTTCAAGTGAAAAAAAAAGGAGCAGCCGCAAGAAGCACTTTTTTCTTGTGAGAAGAATTCCAGCCGTACAATTTAAGAGAGAAACGAAGAGAGAGAGAGATAGAGAGAGAAAGGGTGAGAGCTAGAGAGAGAAAGTTCTTTGCAACTTTGAAACCTCAATTGGAAGATGATTAGAACTCCGATTGAGACGAAATTTTACACACGCGATCCTCTCATCAAACTCTATTCATCTACTTATTCAGATTTCAAATTTCCTCTTCATTTGGTAACACTTTTCCAAACCCACTTCTTTGACAATTGTATTTTTTTGGGCTAATTTTGTAGCAATTTTACTTGTTGATATTGGTGATATTATTGTGATTCGAATATTTCGGGTAGACCTATGTATTTCTATTATTGTGATAGTAGAGATTTTCTTATGGACTAGGTCCCGTAATTTTTTCTAATTTGAATTTTTCACGTAAAATTTTTGGTGTCCTATGCCATTTTATTATTACTGTTGGCATTGTTAGTTGGTGATTTGGTTTATTCCTATTTTAACTAGTATTTGAAAAAAGAGAAATTTGTTTTGGGCTAACTCTGATATTTTGTGCCTATACCAATACCCGTTTCCCAACAAAATGGTATCAGAGTAGTCATGTTGGGTTGCTCAGTTGTACATGTTAAAATGGATGATTCGGATAGTGGTTGCATCATAAAATTAAATGCAACTAATTGTTCGACCTGAATGCCTAGAAAGGAAGACGATTTGTACCGTAGAGATTTGTTTGATCTTGGGCTGTGGCTAAACCAAATGACATGAGTGATGATAAATGGACAGTTATGCACAGAAAAACTGTTGATAATTTTAAAAAGTAGATTGAACAGAATATCTTGCAAAACTTTGCTGATAACACCAGAGCTGATATATTATGAAAAAAACTTGAGAGTATGTATGAACGGAAGAGCGATTTGAACAAGGTTAGTTGTCTAAAGCAAATTACAAAGATGGGATATAAAGATAGGGAAGATATGACTGAGCACCTAAGTAATTTTCAAGAATTGATAAACCAGGTAACTACATTGAATTTGAATTTGGATGATGAGGTGCAGGCTCTATTATTGTTTAGTTCATTATCGGATAGTTGATAAATCATGGTGGTCTCCATCAGCAATTCAACTCCTAATGGTGTGTTGACTATGGCTATTGCAAAAAAGGTTGTGATGAATGAAGAGTTCAGGAGGAAGGAAAAGGAAATTGTCTATGAGTCCCAGTCCCTGGTAATAGAAAAGAAAGAAAGAACGGAGAGAAGCAAAAGTAGAGCACCTCACAATAGGAATGACAAATCTAGAGACAGGTCCGAGTCGCAAAAAAAATATTGCATGCTTTTATTACAAAAAGAATGGGCATTATATGAAGGAGTACAGAATTTTAAAACGGAAACAAGTTGAGAAAAAATGTAAGGCGAAGGAAAAAGGTGATGAGGAACTACAATAGTTGTGGCAGCTCATGATGATACGTTTTTGTTCTGTGATGATGGTCAAATGAATATTATCTGTTATGACAGTGATTAGATAGTTGATTCGGGTGCATCCTACTATGTTACTCCTCATAGGCATTTCTTCTCAACCTATATCGAAGGAGACTTTGGCTATGTTAGGATGGAAAATGAGGTCTCGTGCAAAGTTGTTGGCATGGAAGACAAATATTTGGACACAGATACCAGGTGCCAGCTAATCTTGAGAAATGCTTGACACATTCCTGATATTTGTTTTAATCTTATTTCTACAAGAAAACTTGATGATGAGGGCTACCATAGCTCGCAAGGTGGAGGTAAATGGAAACTTAGTAAAAGAAATCTCGTTCTTACCAGAGGAAAGAAGCAGAATACTCTCTACTTGATGCAAGCTAAGTAGGGGAAGGTAGAAGTAAATGTAATTCGTGATTCCTCAATTGACCTTTGGTATAGACGAGTTGGACACATGGGTGAAAAGGGAATTCAGACATTTATTTGCAAGTAGCTCCTACCTGAAGTTATAGGTAATGCACTTAAATCTTGTGTTGACTACATTTATGGAAAACAACAAAGAGTCGCATTTCCGAATTTTCCTCCATCTAAAAAATTGAATCTTTTAGAATTGGTACATACTGATGTTTGCTATATGAAGGATAAGTCCTTTGGCGGTGCTATTTATTTTGTGACCTTCATTGATGACTTTACTAGAAAGGTATGGTGTTTTGTTTTGAAAATCGAAGATCAGGTCTTGGATGTATTTAAAGACTTTCATAGCTAGGTTGAAAGGGAGATGAACAAACAGCTGAAGTGTATACGTGCTGATAATAGTGGTGAGTACAGAGGACTATTTGAAAGTTACTGCAAATCTCATAGGATCATACTAAAAAAGACAATACCAAAAACTACTCAAGAGAGTGGAGTAGCAGAGAGGACAAATAGATCCATCATTGAGCGGGTCAGATGTATGCTCTCTAATGCTAAGTTATCAAAATCCTTTTGGTGTGAGGCAATGAAGACTGTAATTGATTTGATTAATCTTTTTCCATCAGTTCTTCTAGATGGTGATATCCCAGAGAGAGTATGGATGGAAAAAGATGTATCCTTTAAACACTTGAGAGTTTTTGGTTGTCGGGCATTTGTATTCTCAAAGATAAGAGGTCAAAATGTGATGTAAAATTAAAATAGTGTATTTTCTTGAGTTAAGGACATGAAATTTTTGACTATAAGTTGTATGATCCTTGAAAAGAAGGTGATCAGGAGTAGAGATGTTGTCTTCTTTGAAGATCAAACCATTGATAAAAGTGATAACCCAAAATTCTCAGATGATATTCCTGCTAATTCAAATTTAGATCCAAATCCAATTCTAGTACCTATTGATTTTAATTAAGGGAGAACTGAGACAGAGCAAAGAGAGGATGTTGATAATGGTGATAATCCTACTGCTGATGAATCTGAGCATGAGGCAACACCTACTCCACCACCGTCACCACAAAATGAGTTTAGGAGATCAACCAAAGAGAGAAGACATTCTAGTAGATATAATCCCCATGAATCTGTGTTGTTGACAGATGGAGGAGAGTCAGAGTACTACTGTAAGGCTCTAGAGCATGAGAACAAAGAAGATTGGTTGCGAGTCATTCAAGAGGAGATGGTGTCCCTGTATGAGAATCACACTTATAACTTAGTGAAACTGCCTAAGGGTAAGAGAGTTCTGAAGAATAAATGGATTTATAGGTTGAAGACTCAGGAGCACAGCTCGCAACCAATGTACAAAGCAAGATTGGTTGTGAAGGGATTTAGTCAAAAGAAGGGTGTAGACTTTGAAAAAATTTTCTCTCTTGTGGAAAAGATGTCGTCAATTCAAGTTGTTCTGGGTATTGTAGCTAGTTTAAATTTGGAGATCGAGCAACTTGATGTGAACACAGTTTTCTTGCATGGTGACTTGGAAGGGGAGATCTACATGAAGTAACCGGAGGAGTTCAAAGAAAGTGGCAAGGAAAACCTTATATGCCGTCTCAATAAGAGGTTGTATGGGTTGAAACAGGCACCGAGACAGTAGTACAAGAAATTTGACTCCTTCATGACAGACCACGAGTACCACAGGACTACATCTGATAATTGTGTTTATGTGAAAAATTTTTCAAATAGTGATTTTATTATTCTCTTGTTGTATGTTGATGACATGTTGATTGTTGGCCGTAATACTAGAAAAATTGATAGGTTGAAAAAGGTGCTAAGTAAATCCTTGCAATGAAGGATTTGGGTCCGACTAGACATATATTAGGAATGAAAATCTCACGAGATAGGCAAAATGGAAAGTTTTTCTTATCTTAGTAAAAGTACATTAAGAAGGTGCTTGACAAGTTTAACATGAGTAAAGTTAAGGAAATCTCTACTCTACTTGCGGGTCATTTTAGACTGAGTATCAAATAGTGTCCTACAAGTGAGAAAGATAAAGAATACATCAAGAAGGTTCCTTATGCCTCGGTTGTTGATAGTTTGATGTATGCTATGATTTACACCAGGATAGATATTGCTTATGCAGTTGGAGTAGTTAGTCGGTATCTCTCTAATTCTGGTAAGGAGCATTGGAATGTTGTCAAATGGATTTTCAAGTATCTCAAGGGAACTTCCAAATTGTATTTGTGTTTCGGCAATGGTAAAATTATGTTAGATGGGTACACCGATGCATATATGGTAGGTGGTCTTGACAATAAGAAATCCACATCTGGGTATTTGATGATTTTTGCAGAGGGAGCAGTGTCATGGCAAAGTAAGTTACAGAAGTGTATCGCCCTTTCCAGTACAGAGACAGAGTATATCGCAACCACTAAAACATACAATGAGACTCTTTGATCACAAAACTTTCTTAGGAGTTGGGTATGAAGCAAGAGAAGTATGGTCTTTACTGTGACAGTTAGTGCGCCATTCATTTATGTAAAAATTCTATATTTCACTCTCAATCCAAATACATTGATGTGAGGTATCATTAGATTCGAGAAGTACTGAATTCCAAGTTGTTGATACTTGAAAAAGTTTACACTAATGACAATGGTGCTGATATGCTGATCAAGACATTACCTAAGGAGAAACTCTTGTTTTGCAGACAAGAATCAGATTTGGTGGAGGCCCCCCAAATGAGCTGGAGGAGGAGGTGAGGAGGTTGTTGGGCTTGTGTGAGCCAGCCCATTTGTGGGCCAACCTAAAATACAGGTTACCAACTCTATTAATAGACTCGAGGGTTTTCAAGTGAAAAAAAAGAAGCAGCCGCAAGAAGCACTTTCTTCTTGTGAGAAGAATTTCAGTCGTACAATTTAAGAGAGAAACGAAGAGAGAGAGAGAGAGAGAAAGGGTGAGAGCTAGAGAGAGAAAGTTCTTTGTAATTTTGAAAGCTCAATTGGAAGATGATTTGAAATTCGATTGAGACGAAATTTTACACATGTGATCCTCTCGTCAAACTCTACTTATCTATTGGTTCAGATTTTGAATTTCCTCTTCGTTTGGTAACACTCTTTCAAACCCATTTCTTTGACAGTTGTAGTTTTTTGAGGTGATTTTGTAGCAATTTTGCTTGGTTGATATTAATGATATTATTGTCATCCGAATATTTCGGATAAACCTGTATATTCCCATTGTTGTGATAATGGAGATTTTTTACTAGCTTAGGTCCCATGATTTTTGTCAATTTGGATTTTTCACGTAAAAATCTTATTATCCTGTGCCATTTTATTTTTCCTGTATTTTATTATTACTGTTGGCATTGTTATTTGGTGATTTGGTTTATTCCTATTTTAACTAGTAATTGGGGAAAGAGAAATTTGTCTTGGACTAATTTTGATATTGTGTGCCTGTACCGGTACTTCTTTTCCAACATATCCAATTGGCTCTTTATTCAAGAAGTTTTTGGGAAATCTACTACACTGCTTCAGTTGCAATATGCACAATTCAATGGCTAAATATATTTCAAATAATCAATGGAAATGGCCCTTGGGAAGGAAATTCACTAAAAAGGTAAAACAACTTTTGGACGCAACTTCTCAAGAATTTGTTCAGCTACCTGGGTAGTCGGATCATGTTCAGTGGACAGCTAGTACCTCAGGAATTTTTTCGGTGAAAATAGCAATGGAGAAATTGAAGGAGCAAAGGCCAAGAGTGTACTGGCATCGATTGGTATGGGGGGAAAAATTTATTCCCAGATTTGCATTTATATTGTTGCTGGTGTGTAAAAGAAAGTTGAATACTCGAGATAGATTAAAGAAGGGTAAAATACAAAAAAACTTCATGTGGTTTGTCAAATATTCAATTTAACTCTCTCTGATTTGGAAATCTACACTATAACTCTCTATGATTTCGACTAAATTAGAAATTGAACGGAAAGCATCTAATCTAACGGTTGTACATGAAATATCAATATTGCCCTTGCTATATGTGAAATGCTTTTCATTCAATTTTCAATTTAATCAAAATCACGGAAAGCTATAATACAGTTTTTCAAACTAGAGAGAGTCAAATTGAATATTTGACAAACCACAGGGGAGTTCATTTATACAAGGGCAATAGTGACATTTTATGTACAATCGTTTGATTAGATGATTTTCGTTTAATTTTCAATTTAGTTGAAATCATAGGGAGTTATAGTATAGATTTTCAAATAAGAGGATATTAAATTATACATTTGGCAAATCACAAGAAGTTGTTTGATATTTTATCCATTAAAAAATTGAGGTATGTCAATGGAGTCAACTAGTGAAGAGAGCATTGATCACCTAGTTTTCTGTGCAAAACTTCATCCAAGATTTGGGAAAAAGCTCAGAGAATGTGTGACATTTGGAGGGATTGGTACGCTAGAGGAGGAGCTTCAGTGGGTATCCAAACACAACAAACACAACAAAGTTAGATTAACACTCAGAGGTAAGCGAAATCCTGGTGCAAAGCACAATCTAAGGTGGAGCCCACAAACCAACACCATCTAGCCAATTGGTAACTGGAAGTGCGACTGAGGACCTTAAACCCAGGGTAACTACCCCACAATCTTTCAATGTAGGATGGTGTCCCATCCCCCCCCCCCCGAGCACACGTCTCACCAAATTTATTGGTTTTTTTCAACAATCGGAATTACTGGAACAAACACAACAAAGTTAGATTAACACTCAGAGGTAATCGAAATCCTGATGCAAAGCACAATCTAAGGTGGAGCCCACAAACCAACACCATCCAGCCAATTGATAACTGGAAGTGCGGCTGAAGACCTTAAACTAAGGGTAACTACCCCACAATCTTTCGATGTGGGATGGTAATGCTGCTGTATTCAGATCTGCTTCAATTCTGCCAGGTAGCATCATGGAAGCTATAGTAGAGGAGATTAGGCATGTGGCTCTTGCATTGGTAAAGATCCCAAAGTCTCATGAATGCTGGAAATTGGCTTTGGAATGGAATATCCCATCACAGTGTATAGTTAGTTTAATGGTCCGATATAGGCTCCTATGATAGTTAGTTTAACTTGTAAAATGAAATATTTTATCTCGTTCAATTCTGCCAGGTAGCATCATGGAAGCTATAGTAGAGGAGATTAGGCATGTGGCTCTTGCATTGGGAAAGATCCCAAAGTCTCATGAATGCTGGAAATTGGCTTTGGAATGGAATATCCCATCACAGTGTATAGTTAGTTTAATCGTCCGTTAAAGGCTCCTATGATAGTTAGTTTAACTTGTAAAATGAAATATTTTATCTCCTATACAAATTTACCTGTCCCATATCAATAAAAAGTTACAGTTTTGCTTTAAAAAGAAACAAATTTGTATGCAATTCAGGAAGGTTGTAAATTTTGAAATATTTTAATGGGTCTTACACTTCCTTTGGGGTTTTACCTGCGCATAGAGAGCACAGGCACAAAAGAGAACCCCCAAAATTTTTGTATGTTTTATATGTAGGCAAAGAATCTGGATGGGCCAAAATATATATAGTCCACTATTGTATTCTTGTGCTTTTAAGTCAATCATTCACTTTTTTTAAGTTGTTTATTTTTTTAAGAATACGCTTTAAAAAATGGCAGAAAATCATGGTATGCTTAAGTCCTTAAAATCAAGACATGCATAAGTGATATATATACACAAATGTAAGAATCTCTAAAATTAAGATATGCTTAAGCATGTAAGAATTCGTAAAATCAAGAAAGTGGATAATATTTATCTTTATTTTTATGATATTAATTAGTATGTAGCATTTTCTATTTTTTTAATGCCTTCACTTTTAAGTACCAAATCGATTTCATGCACTTTAAATCAACCCTGAAAATCGGATGGAATAATGGACGAAATATTTCTTCAAAATATTCTTTGGTTCGTTGCAAAAAGAAATAGTTTAGTTTTTTGTTAGTCACCTAAAATATATTGTCCAAAGCTTTGAATGGACCGTGCTATTATTCATCTTATGCCATACCTTTTTTTATTTCTTGATATTTATATTTTTGGTATTTCAATTAAAGACTTGCTGGCCGGTCCGTAGGTTCAATCTTTTTATTTGTTTTTTTGTTGTTGGTAATTTTTCACTCTGTTAAAAGTCAATCAAACCGATTCTTCATAAAATTCAGAAAATGTTCAATAATCCAGAATGCCCTACACTAAAGAAAAGCTAGCAAAAAATTCCTAACAATTGATTTGGATTGACATTACAATCGATTTGTGGTCAATACGATTGTCACGTGATTAATCAACATCAGTCATCATGATAAATGCCTTCAGATTTACCCACTAAAGAGAGATTATCCATTGATGAGCGGTATAGATTGGTTCTAAAATGTAGGGAAAAGTGGATAATTCTACCCATTGACGGCAGATGAAGATTACTTCTGAAAAGTCGGAAAAAGGTGGATAATTCCAGTCATTGACGGCAGATGAAGATTACTTCTGAAAAGTCAGAAAAGTTACCCTAAATACCAATTGAATTCACCTAAAACACAAGCGATTAAAAGGCACAACATGTCTAAACAATAGATACAAATATTTAAATTCTTAAAATCCAGAAAAATTATCCTCAATACTAATTGAGTTCACCTAAACCCCAAGCAATTAAAAAATACAATATGTCTAAATAATAGATACAAATATGAAAATTTTTTAAATTTAAGAAAGTAGGCCATTGTATTTATATCCGTGCTAATGTCATTTAGACTAGGATTTTCAATACCAATCATTGGCGGCCATGTTCTTGCCTTTCTACTTTTTGCTAACCAGATTAGTTTGTTGCAACATTCTAGGTACCGGATGGAATCCCAATGAGATAAAATTTTTGCTAACTAGATTAGTTTGTTGAGATATTCTAGGTACGGATAGAATCCCAATTACATAAAATTTAGGGATAATTTCATAAACCTCCCCTAAGGTTTTTGACTATTCACTTAGTTTCTTTGAAGTTTTAAAAACTACACTTACCTCCCTTGATATAACACTTTGGTAACTAAATCTTAAAATAAGGTAAAAAATTTAATAATTATCCTAAAATGTGCTTATCTTATAAAGTTTAATTCATTTTTCTAAACAATTGTAAAGCAATTTGATATAATTATTTTGAAAAAAAGGAGTCTCAAATTTTTTATGACAATATTTGTTATTTAATAATCAACTATAACAATAAATCTTTTACTATGATAAGCTATTTTTTATAATGCTTTATTGGGATTATAGATTCTTTTTAAGATAGAGAAGAAAGTGTTATCTTGTGTTTTTTAAATTTCTGGACTATTTTTTTTAATAAAAGTTTGTGGACTAGTTTAGTGATAGAACTACCATAGTTTGGTAGCGATTTTGGGCCATTTGTTTTTAATTATTGTTGATTTATTCTTGATTTTGATACAAAAAAGAGTTAAAAAAAATTGGATGATATTAAAAGTCATAAAAAAATTACTAGTTTAACGTTTGATCTGAATAGATATTAGCGATAACATTGATAGTTTTTCTATACTTCTAATATTCTATAAGAGAAATGAATAAGAATGAAAAAGGAAAAAAATTATAAAATCCATCCTTTGTATAAAACATGGCGACAAGAGAGTTTGATTAAAATATTAAGATTAGTATTACCATTTTAAATGGGTTAGGGAGGTAGGTGTAATTTTTGAAATCTTAAGGGAGCCACATGCAATTATCAAAAACCTCAAGGGAGGTTTCTGAAATTATCCCTAAAATTTATAGTTGTCTGCAGTGTATATATAGTTGGTTGCCTCGTAAACTTTACAGAGCATATTTTTCTTATGTACATTGTATAACTTAGCTAGAGAAACAAGGTAAATGTTAAGTAATAAACACCATACTATTGACACATATCATTATTTTGGTGTTATTAGTTTTGGATCCTTGATTGATACAGGATTGATCTTTCAGGTAAAAAGAAGAAAGAAAATCATGGGTCGTATGATTTTAGCACTTTTGGTTCTTGCAATTTTCCTTGGTGATGGATTTGTTGTGCCACGAGTTAATGGGATGCTGGATGATATTGATCATAGTAATTATAACAACCGTTTGTCTCCAACTTATCATGTAGACAAGTTCAACCGCAGCAGTTTACCGCCTGGATTTATATTTGGTGCAGCATCCGCAGCTTATCAGGTGACCAAAGATTTTGATCCTTCAATTTTTGTACGGTTTCTTGTTTTTTGTTTTTTGTTTTTTTTTTCTTTATAGTTGTCTGCAGTGTATATATAGTTGGTTGCCTCGTAAACTTTACAGAGCATATTTTTCTTATGTACATTGTATAACTTAGCTAGAGAAACAAGGTAAATGTTAAGTAATAAACACCATACTATTGACACATATCATTATTTTGGTGTTATTAGTTTTGGATCCTTGATTGATACAGGATTGATCTTTCAGGTAAAAAGAAGAAAGAAAATCATGGGTCGTATGATTTTAGCACTTTTGGTTCTTGCAATTTTCCTTGGTGATGGATTTGTTGTGCCACGAGTTAATGGGATGCTGGATGATATTGATCATAGTAATTATAACAACCGTTTGTCTCCAACTTATCATGTAGACAAGTTCAACCGCAGCAGTTTACCGCCTGGATTTATATTTGGTGCAGCATCCGCAGCTTATCAGGTGACCAAAGATTTTGATCCTTCAATTTTTGTACGGTTTCTTGTTTTTTGTTTTTTGTTTTTTTTTCTCCAGTGGAGGAGAGATGAGATTTAAGAAATGAGAAAAAAGGAGGAGATTTTAATCCAAGATCTCTAGGTCTTGAACTCTCCACCTTAGCCATTGGAAGTTAAAAAATTGTTTTTTTTGGGCAGGTTGAAGGTGGATGGAATGCAGATGGAAAAGGCCCCAGTATTTGGGATACTTTCACCCATAAGTATCCAGGTATACTACACTCAAGAAATATTCTGAAAATTTACACTAAAAGATAGCAAAATAAGTTTTCCGGTTGAACAATCAAAAACAGATTTTCAAAAATCTGAAGAAAATTGTAATATGGTCCGATTTTGTATACAAATTTTCTGAACAATCAATGAAGTGGGTTGGTTAAAGTATTTCCTGTCTCTGAATTTTATGGTCTGATTACTTGCTTTTATTTAGTCTCCAGAAAAATTTTCTATTTGCCTCATGAAACCTTTTTTTTTTGTACTATGATAATGATGCTAGCTCCATGTTTTTGAGAAAATAGTAAGCCTTTCATAATATTCATCTTCTATTATAAATCGGTGAAGTTATCAACTCTTTTTTCCGTTTTATTTTCAATAATTTCACTACAAATTTTCAACTCTTTACAATAAATATGTGTATATGTTTTCACGAGTTTTCCGTAGGTTTGCTGATGCTTTCTTTTGACGGTATATTCACTAACATTTTTGTTAGTTATGATGAAACTTTTGGGCACTATTTAGTTTCAATTTTTTCAACTAGCATGAAATAGAAAATTTTGGATTACACGTTCAAGAATTATTTTTCTTAATTCTATTAAATTGCAGAAAAAATTCAAGACCATAGTACTGGAGATGTGGCAGCGGACTCCTACCATCGTTATAAGGTAAGGGCAATTCAACATGGAGTATTGCTTTTCTCTCCAATAGCAATCGTTTTACTCATGTCATTATTCTTCATTCACTGAATATATTTATTTTGTCATTTGATTTGTATGAAACAATTCCAGGATCTGAAGTGAAATTGTTTAGTACTACAACAAAATTGTCAAATGGGAAAACTTTAGTTGATCTAATGTTGATTTTTGAGTATCATTCAAAAAAAAGGTGCCCAAAATATATGAATGGTTTTCATTTTTTTTTTTGTATCTTATTTGAACTTATGTAATGAAGAGAAGCATAGTTCACCACCCAATTATCAAAAAGGTATTTACATTGTCATTGTGAACTTATTCGCTTTTAATGAAACTATTGGTTTTTTTTTTTTTTTTTTTTTTTGCTTTTGAAACTAGTGGTATTTACAGGCTCTATGTGTTTTAATTAATTACGTGATCATGAGCCACAAAGTACCTCTTAAAATTAGCTAAGCTTCATGTACTTTAAGATTACTCCTTTATACTGGATTCTTATGTTCTTGAAAATCAATAAATAGCATTTTTTTAATAGATAGCATGTTAAAACTATGGGAAATCAAAGATTTTTTTGTAAGGGAATTTTAGGGATAACATAAACTCAAATCAATGATCAAAGGCTAATCTCATTAACTTTAAGAAATATATCTAGTTTTGCTCGCGTAAGAAAATTTTGCACCATTAGCCCCATGACAGTAATCTAAACAACGGTATTTTATTTCCTTTTTAAATCTCATGTTTTTGCAATGCCCAAACAGGAAGATGTTGAGCTATTGAAGGGAATGAACATGGATGCTTATCGCTTCTCAATTTCATGGCCTAGAGTATTACCAAGTAAGGGTTTACTTACTTGCATTTCTTAAACAGACACCAAGAGTATTTGGCAAATTTCTTCAAACAAAATGTTAAAAACTAAAATCATCCCACAAATGAGAGAATTTCTTCAAATACTGAGGGATTGTGGCAACCATAGATGGAGAACAAGTGCCAAAATTCTGTCATTTGAGGATTGATTTTAGTTTTTAACATTATTTGAAGAAATTTGCCAGAGTATTTCCTTGTTAATGGTAACTTCAAGGGAATAGAGAGGAGAGAAATTGATATAATGTCTGCAATATGAGTAGCAATTATCAAAAATTAAGATTACTAACATCGTCAATTGTTTGTAGATTATTTGGAAAATTGAAAAATTGACAATGATATATATATATATATATATATATATATATATATATATATATATATATATACATTAACGTTTCCATTGCTTACTTTCACTATTTAAAGGTGGAAAAATTTCTGGAGGTGTGAATGAGAAAGGAATTGAGTACTACAACAATCTCATAAATCATCTTCTAGCCAATGGCAAGTCTACTTCAGCTATCATCAATACTCTGATCATCTTATTAAACCATTAAAATCTTGGCGTTAACTTTTTTTATTTAATGCGTGCAGGTATCAAGCCAGTTGTTACTCTTTTCCACTGGGATCTTCCTCAAGCATTGGAAGACGAATATGGAGGATTTTTGAGTGATAAAATTATGTAAGTACTCTTTTAACTTTGATTTTTTGAAAATGAATCAAATCCCTTCAAAACCTCCTCACCACTAAGTAGACAAATAAATCACCAAAATTATTAAGCAATAAGTAAAAGTAACAAAATAAATATATAAAGACAATAACTAAAAATACAACCAAAGGTTTATAAGTGATTCTATAGTGAAGAAGGACAATAATTAGTTTACAAACTTAATTGCAGACATGATTTCCATGGCTACGCAAACCTTTGCTTTGAGAAATTCGGTGATCGAGTAAAACAATGGATCACATTGAACGAGCCATGGTCATTTTCACAAGGCTATGATGGAGGGGGTTCTGCGCCAAATCGATGTTCTTCTTGGTTGAACAACAGCTGCGTCGCCGGAGATTCGGGCACTGAACCATATTTGGTGATGCACCACCAGCTTCTTGCACATGCTCATGCAGTAAGATTGTACAGGACAAAGTATCAGGTAAGCTACTAATGTTTCATGCTAGAACTTGAATGAAATATTTGAATGCTCTAAAATTTGAATAATATTGTCAACCGTGTGTAATTTTTTTTTTTCTGCTAATCAATAGTCTGTTAATGAGTTTGTATATTGATGGTGACTTAGGATCATCAAAAAGGAATAATTGGAATTGCGCTTGTTGGTCCTTGGTTCGTTCCTTTCTCTAACTCATTGGCGGACAAACATGCTGCCCTTCGTGCCATGGACTTCCAACTTGGGTGGTAAGTATTTAGTGCTCTATATTGGAATGCAAGTCTTGATTTTTCCTTTGTTTAGTGAAATAGGAAAAAGTTACAAGATAAGTTTTCAAAAGGATGTAAAACATGCATTAAAAAAAGGATTAATCTTTCCTACACTGACAGTGTATATACTGTCAGTATTGAATGAATGATAACTATACAAATTTTAAATTTGAAATCCATTTTTCGTACATGTGTTATAAATCTAATGGTGATAGCGGCGTATATACTGTTAGTATACATAAAATTTACTCTTAAAAAAATTGTTCTAGTAGAGATGGTAAGGAGATTTGAATCGAGCACATAGGTCCAAAACATGCTTTAGTAATAGGCAAAACAATTTATAATTTGGGTTCCATTTGTATGTTGGAAATAGTCTATCTTTTAAATTGAGTAAGCAATACCGGCACTAATTAAAGTCTTTGTTTATGGTACTCTATATTATTTTACAACAAAAAACAAAGGGATCGAGCACCGTTATAGAAGTCTGATTGCAAATTTCATTACTTTTGTTTTTTTTTCCTATTTTTGTTATTACTTTTGCATGTTTTCATATCAAAAGTTAAACGTGCGAACCACAATATTAAGTAGAAAACATTCTCAAAAAAGTCATCCTAACTCTCTTCTCATTTTTCTCATTGATTTGCCAAATTATTACCTTCTTTCACAACTTTATGAACTTCGTGAATAATTGGATATTTTCAGGAATTTGGACCCGTTGGGCTTTGGTAAATATCCCAAATCAATGAGAACCCTTGTCAAGGATCGTCTTCCAAAATTCACCGAAGAGCAGTCCGACTTAGTAAAAGGGTCGTTCGACTTTCTTGGCTTGAACTACTATACTGCAAATTATGCCAAGGATGCAAGCGGCGTGAAGATCTCAAATCCTAGATACTCTACTGATTCTCAAGCTAATTCCACCATAGGTATTTTGTCACTAATTAAGTTTTTTGGCGACAAATTCTTTTTGGTCCCGAAATTATGAATTTCATATACTTTCATGAAAAATGTTCATTTTCTGTAGAATAAATGACACTAAACACACTTATTATTGTCGTGAACTACTCATATATAATAATCATATATTGCTTATTCTTACTAATCCGGAATAATATTGGAACAGCTATGCGCCACGGGAAGCCAATAGGACAACAGGTTTGTATAAAATGTTCAACTTTATATGTTAAATTTTTGTCCATTTTATTAATGAAATGATATTTTTGTCAATAATTTATAATGCACAAATTTGAATGCAGGCTGGATCAAGTTGGCTGCGCATTTATCCCAAAGGGATCTGGAGGCTCTTAAGATACGTAAGGGCTAGATATCAAGATCCAATAATCTACATAACAGAAAATGGTAATCATCTTTAATTAAATACACGTATATTTTTTCAGATTAATTCTATTCTGTGTATCATATGAAAATTGACTTTGTATCCAAGTCTACGTTTCCAGTACATGTACCAAAAGGTCACTTAAAAATTTCTATGGCCTATTAATCATTTGGTACAAAAATCTAGACAATTTAATAACTAAAATTTCTGTTACAAGCAAAGAAATTTAACTCATTAGTTATGTCTCGGCATCTATATGACTAGAATTGTTTTTTCAGGTGTTGATGACAAGGACGATCCCAGTGTGCCACTAAAAGAAGCCCTTAAAGATTCATTCAGGATAAGATACTACCACGATCATCTTTCTTTCCTTCACAGAGCTATCCGGTAAGTATTTGTAACACAGGGAAAAACAACAAAATGAAAGTAAAGAAAGTGAAATTCAATATTAATTCCATTATATTTCTTCCTCCTCATAAAATTTTGCATATGTAAAAATTTTTTATTTCTAACTTGGAAACTGTTCATGTATTACCTTCATATTGTGCAGGGCTGGTGCTAAAGTGAAAGGATTCTTTGGATGGGCAGCAATTGACAACCTTGAATGGGGTAATGGATACACTGTTCGCTTTGGCCTCAATTATGTAGATTTTAAACATGGGACGAAAAGATACCCAAAACTCTCGGCAAAATGGTTCCAGAAGTTCCTTCAAAGGTAAATGTGAGTATTAGATCTAGTTTTGGTCCTGACCAATTGTGACAATTGCTCGAACAAATTATTATACATGCCTTGACATTTGTTACATTTACATTTACATGTGATAAATGTACAGTCAATCACTAGGTCTAGTCTTGGTCCTGACCATTTTTGTGTTTGAATTTCTGTCCATATTATTTAGTAAATGATATAATTCTCAGTAGTTATTTGTTATTTTATTAGTTGTTATCACGTTCTGGTCCCTTAATAAGATAAGATACGGATAGCTTTGAAACTGATGTTTCTTTTTCACTGAACTATTTGTTTAAGCAATATTAGGAAAATAAAAAAGAAAAAAAAAACTTTGCCTGAAATTCGGTTCTACACTAGCCTCTCTGTTATAACTGGATCTTGCATTGTTTTGTGAGTTATCATCCAATTGCCTCCCTAAGTACCAAAATACGTTGATGACGTTACAAATAGAATTACTCATAAAAAAATTGTCACAAATTAAAAGTCAACATTATGCATTAGCTTCAGAAACTTCTTGAGATCGAGAAGCATTATCAGCTATTGAAACTCATTACTTGGGAGAAAAAAAAAAGAAGAAGTGCAATTACAGCAGTTGGTCTTTCTATCTTCAATGGATCCGCTATGTTTCTCCTCTTTTATCTTCTCCTTAATTCTTCCCCATTTTGGCTAACGAAAGCTCAGATCCAATAAGCTTCAATTGTTGTCTTTGGAGGATCCTAGTTTCAAGAAATAATAGTATCGGCTCTAGTTTTGGTTGGTGATTGTGAAATCGGGCAATTTTGTTGATACAGAGTGAAGAACCCTGGAATAATTCGCGCATATTTAATTATCCTCAACATCATGAGAGATGAAATTCATACATTTAGTTAAAAAAAATATTCACGTAGATTCTATTTTAAATAACAATTAATGCATCATAACAAAAGAAGGTGGCTTGGCGTTTAAGATTCGAAAGAATGAGAGGAATATCTCAATTTTATTAGAAAATCCAACAAAAGTTTTGATAAATTTCAATAAGTGAATGAATAAGAAAGACCTAGCTTGGCCTATTTATAGGCTACAATATTGGTGAACCAAAAGAAAAGAAAACAAGGAAATAAAATGCAACTTCAAGTCACATCAGGTAGGTTCAATGATCACCACCTATCATAAGCAAGTTTTTGCAGACTAAATAAAGATCAGAATATGATGGGTCTTATGTTGGATGCTTGACTTGCCTAAACTCAGCAAACCCATACTGAATTAGTCCCTCCCACTTGAGAAGAATTTGACCTTGAGTCAGAAGAAAAAGTTGCAACATATAAGAAACAAATTCCCCAACAATCCTCCCCCTAAACTAGTAGGGTTCCCACACCATCACGCATTGAACGTTTGTAGGAAAATGCAACTTCTTATGGATCACTCTGGATACGAACTCAATTGTAGATATTAAGCCATTCAACAAGGTCAGAATGAGCTTGCAATGGACCTCTCGAACAACATAAGCTTTTACACTATTAGGACTTAACTGCACCATCCCCACATCTTTGTCAAATAGATAGGGCATCAAATTTGATGTTTTCATGTTTCTCTATAATTGCAATTGACTCGCACTCCATTGGCCCAATAGTCAACAATTTATTAGTTATAAAATTGTTAGATTCAAATGGGATCCTAGCTTCAAATGCAATAATATGATCTTTTGACCATCCTTGACAAAATGACAGATATTATCCCTTTTGCTCAGAATCACGTCCATGTCATACTTCCAAGGCCTCCCAAGTAATACATGGCATGCATCCATGTCAACCACATCACAAACTATCTCATCCTTGTAAAATTTTGCCTATGGATAAAGGCACTCTACACCTCTCAGTCACCTTCATGGGATCTACACATTTTATCCAGCCCACCATATAAGGCTCTGGATGTTTCTCCATAGATAGTTTCAACAACTTTACTAAAGATCTAGAAATATATTCTCACAACTCCCACTATCAATAATTAAATCAACAATGTAGTTGGAAATTGTGCATCTAGTTTTAAAGAGCTGATCACGTTGAGTTGTTATCTCCTTAGAATGCTCCAATTTACACACCACATAGGCAAGCTGAACATAGTCATCATCTTCACCATCTGGGCATAATATATTCCTCTTCATCCTACTACTCCTCTATATCTCTAGTGTGTTCAGCCAAGTTAATTTATCTCCGAGGGTTAGGACAGTTATTAGATGTGTGGCCAAGCTACCTACACCTCCAACAATGGTCACCCCGAGGTTTGGCATATTGGCTATTTGACTGGATATTTCTTTGGTGAGGTACCAAGTTGGTTTTCTAATGTCTAGGGACACCTTGGGCTTCAACCACAGGTCTTTTGTCATCCCTATAACCTCCACATGTTGGCTCTAATGCTGGCCATGGCTCGTCTTTATCAGGAGGTTCTACCGGACCTTCAAGATTCATACGGGACACACTGCCCCTCAAATTCTTCTTCATAGCTAATCTCACTTCAATTTTTTAGCCATATTTTGAGCCTCAGACAAATAAAAAATGGTTTGACAGGCAATTTCATCATTAATATCATCACTCAACCCATCTAGGTGTCTTGACACTAACTGACTTTCTGATTCTATTATTTCTGGACAATAACCATAAAAACTCAGAATTATTCTCAAGAACTGAACGATTACCTTGGGTGCACTGTTGAAACTACGAGAAGAGATATTGCTCGTAGTCTAGAGATAGGAAACATGCCTTCAATAGCCTCTTTATCTTCACTTATGATCGGATGGGCTGTTTTCCTTGCCTTTGTCTATTCATCTGAACTTGTTCCCACCAAGAGGAAGCACTACTTTTTAAACTGTAGTCGACCAGTGTAACCTGCTTCTCTTCCAATATATCCATCTAATAAAAAAAATACTCTATCTCAGCAATCCAATCTAGAAAATCTTCTATGCGTAGGTTTCCACTAAAGGCCGAAACATCAACCTTCAACTTAAACTCCCTCGATTGACGATTTTGTTGAACCCTAGGGTTAGAGTTTTCGTCATGAGCGCTATCATCCAAAAAAACTATCATCGTAGGGTTGTTCCCTAGGAGGTGGTACTTGATCCTGGTGGATCAATGGTCGCTCGTGGGCCATTCCCTCATCGCGATCATCTATCCTATGATGACCTCTTCCGTTTTACAAGCCACTTTGTCGAAGCATATTGGCTATTTCATTAATTGTCCCTTCCATATGATCAACACAAGTGGTTAATTCTTGCAATTTTGCGAATATAGCAAAAACCCCAACTCCGTCATTGGAATTAGGGTTACGGTTCATATTATTGGCTGCCATCTTAGGAGAAGCCTGCTCTAATACCAACTGATACGGAAGCAAAATCCCAAAGGAAAAGTCACATGAACAATTTTCTGAATTCGAATCTAAGATTCGAAAGATCGAGAGGAATCTCTCAATTTTATTGGAAAACCCAACAAAAATTTTGATAAATGTTCATAGATGGATGAATAAGAAAGACCTAGGATTGGCCTATTTAGAGGCTACAATATTGGTGAACGAAAAGAAAATAAAATAAAAGAAAACGTGGAAATAAAATGCAATTTCAGATCACGTTGGGTCATATGTCGGGCAATGTTTTTAAACTCAGACCAGCCAGCGAACCGAAGAGAGGGCCAATTCACTCTCTGATCGGTTCAACTGGCCGGTTCACCGGTTCTCTTTTTTTTTTTTTTTTTTTAACACCCATGGTGCAACTTCAGTACTAAGTACTTTATAGGTCTTCACTGTACACTTGAACTTGACGGCTGATGCACAATCCAACATGGTTATTGATAACTTAAGTCCCTAAAATGCATCCACCAACATAACTTAAAACTAAATTTAAGTTGAGATAATAATAAATTTCCTAAAATTTATACATGAAACCTGGAATGATAAATGATGAACATAACTAAAATATCATAATTCACTGCAAGTTTTCATAAATTCATTACAAACATAAATAGATATAGTCCAAATGTTCACCAATTATCACAAACAAAAACAAAAAAATAAATAAAATAAATGTTGGCTTTCTTTCACAATCCTACAAAAGTCCATAAAAGAGTCCAACT